>NC_084802.1:188412467-188715497 GCF_963169125.1 Humulus lupulus
GATTCTGGACCAGGCGAGAGATTGTAGATGAGTCTCATACCACTCCCTACTCCTTACATCCGGGTACGATGAAGATGTACCAAGATATGAGGACTCTGTATTGGTGGCCGAGGATGAAGAAGGACATGGTGGACTATGTGGCCAAATGTTTATCTGTCAGCAGGTGAAGGTTGAACATCAAAGGACAGCAAGGTTGTTGCAGCCTTTAGGGATTCCAGAGTGGAAGTGGGTGGATATCACCATGGACTTCGTAGTTGGATTACTGAAGACAATGGGACAACATGATTCTGTGTGGGTGATTATGGATAGGTACACCAAATCAGCCAACTTTTTTCCTGTTAAGACAACTTACACGCTGGAGCAGTATGCTGAGTTGTATGTAAATGAGATTGTACGACTCCATGGGGCTCCAAGGTCGATAGTATCCGATAGGGACCCCACCTTCACCTCTAAGTTTTAGGAGAGCCTGTAGAAGGCTATGGGCACACAGTTGCGATTTAGTACCGCATATCATCCTTAGACGAATGGACAGTCTGAGAGGATGATTCAGATACTGGAGGATATGTTACAGGCCTTTGTGCTGGACTTTGGGGGATCTTGGAGTAAGTATCTCCCTTTGATTGAGTCTTCTTATAATAACAACTATCAGACAACTATCAGAGTGACTCCGTATGGAATGTTGTATGAGAGGAAGTGTAGATCGCTCATCCGTTGGGATGAGACGGGTGAGAGGAAGTACTTAGGTCCTGAGGCCGTTCAAAGGACCAATGAGTAAATTGGGAATATTAGAGCTCGGATGCTCGCCTCCCAGAGTCGACAAAAGAGTTACTCAGACTTGAAACGTAGAAGTGTAGAGTTTCAAGTGGGTGATCATGCGCTTCTCAGAGTTTCTCCTTTGAGAGGGGTGAAACGATTTGGAGTGAGAGGCAAGTTAAGTCCTAGGTTTGTTGGCCCCTCTGAGATTATGGAACGAGTTTGAGAGGTAGCTTACAGACTGGCTATGCCTTCAGCTTTATCAGGGGTTCACAACACATGTCATGTGTCCATGCTCCAGAAGTACGTATCAGATTCTACACATGTGTTGAGCTATGAAAACCTAGACCTGGATCAAGAGTTATCTTATGAGGAGAAGTCGGTTCATATTCTAGACGGAAAAGATAAAGTCTTGCGGAACAAGACCATTGCCTTAGTAAAAGTACTGTGGAGGAATAGCAAAGTGGAAGAGGCAACTTAGGAGCTTGAGTCTGATATGTGAGATCGATATCCCGAGTTATTCAGGTAAATTTAGAGGACGAAATTTCTGTAAGGAGGGGATAGTTGTAATGTCCCAAATTTGCTAATAAAACTTAGTGCCTTGATTAACGTGCCGTGAGGGAAATAATTGATTTAATTATGTTATTACATAGATAAATGATTATATGACTAGATATGCATGTTTATGAGAATTAAATATGCATTTGGGCCCATTCTTGTTAATACGGGCTTACTTGTAATTTTGGCCCGTTGAAGACATAAATGTGATTATGTGTGTGTTGTGTTAGAGACCACAATATTGTGGAGATATAATTGAGATGTGTGATCCGAGACGGTCCTAAGGAGCGGATTAGCGAAATAGTCACAACGGGGTCGAATACCCGGTTCGGGGTGAGCCTAGGGGTATTTTGGGAATTTGGCGTGCGTTCGGGATCTACCGGGTAGCGAGTAATGATTTAACGGTTATTTAAGTATATCGGGATTAATTGGGAATTTATAGGAATACTCGAGGAATTAGTGAGAATGTAGAAAATGACAGATTTACCCTTGGTGGTATTAAAAGGATATGATTGATCTTAGGGGTAATTTTGTCAGTTTGGAGGCTGAGGATAGACTTGGACTTACCTTAGGCTCTAGGGCTAATCAGAAGGAAAAAAGAAGAAAACATTTAGACTTTTTTTTAGCCTTTTCTCTCTCTCGGTTCTCTCTCTCCTTTGGTGTCGACTAAATTATGGGTCTAAGTTTTGATTTGGGTGGATTTTAGAGGGTTTGCCTAGTAGAAATGCATGGAATTTCTGGGTTTTGAGCTCGATCCGCGACCCTGTTCTTCAGGCCCCGTGACCTGTGTGTACGAAGAGGCTTGGCGAGCCTCTAATTTTGCCCAGGCGCTGCACCGCAACCAGGGCACGTCGCGGCCTGTGTCCCATAGAAGAGAGCCCCAAGGCTCTTTGACTTGTAGCGAGCTGCGACTCAAATTAAGGGAAATGGAAAATATAGGGTTGTAAGCTCGGGAACCCAAATTTAGGGCTCAGGAAGGGTTCTACTACCTGGTTTAGTAGGATTCGAGGTCTCGGAGGCTAGAATATCATTATGAAGTTCTTATTTGGTTTATGGCTTGATGGATTGTTATTATTATTACGTTGTGGCTAGGTTTTACCGACAAGGCTCGAGTTTAGGGAATCGCACTCGGGATCACGCTAGACAATCAACTCAGGACACATGTAAGAAAACTGTTTGTGCCCATAGAGCAGGGGCATGGCCCAATTATTTGTGTTTAATGTGTGTGCGAATATTTGTAGTTGTTATGCTATGTTTTGCACGAGTATGATTGAACAGCGAAGGCCAGGAACGGCGAGGGCCGGGGACGGAAAAGGCCGGGATCGACATTAAGCAAGTTGAATGCAGGCCGCTAGGGCGAGACCTTCTAAGGGTGTTGTACTCACTTGCTCAATGAAGACCGTGAACCCAATGCCTGTAAAGCATTTGGGTGGGTCGGCATAGGCTGTTATGTGAATAGTCTGATATTTGTTTAAGGTTGTGTATTTATTTGATTGAACTGGCATATGCTATGTATGGAGTTTTCTTATTAGGTCTTGGCTTACGGGTGCTCTATGGTGCAGGCAAGGGCAAAGGAAAGGTCGACCAAGAATGAGTTGGAGGGCATGGAGCGGCGCGTACATGTTCGGCCTACCTGGTCGCCATAGCCGGGGTTTTTTGAGGGACATGTTGTAGACACTTGATTTTGTCGCTTAGGTCGACTGTACCTTAATTTTTAAATTGTAAAGACATTTTGAAACAATATTTTGTGATTCCAGTGTATCACTTTCATAACTTTAACGGATGTCCAACCCTTTTATACTTAATTTTCATTAAATGAGTCTTTAATCCGGTTTAATTACACTTTTCGATCTAAAACCTCAATTAGGGAACTAATGACACATTTTAAAATCACATGGTAACAATTTTAAGGTAGTAGGGCGTTACAATACACCTAATGAGAGTTAATAACGTGTCTCTAACATTCATATTTTATAATGATTTTGTGAAATCCAAACTTGTATAACATACAATCTATACATTATTGGGTAATACTTGAGAGTTACAAATTTGTAGCTGATTTTGTAACTCCAAAATATGTCACATTTGGACATACACATGTGTCTAATTTTATGACTCTGAATCATATGTTACAAAATATAACAAATTATATATGTGTGACAAATCACATTTTGTCACATTATTTAATCTAACATTATATTATTTAAAATAATATAACAATAAGCTCTTAAGCAGTAAAACACTTCCTAAGCAACCATGTGTTCGAAAATTGGTTCACGTGTGATAATTTATTTTAATATATAAAGTCGTTTTAAATTAGGACAAATTCTCACATAGCTCCACTTGTATTATTCATAAACTAAATACTAAAAGATAAATCATGGCTTAGTTTACGACAAAGTTATTTGATCCGAAACGACCATTATGCTACTTGCCGACGAACCGTCCAAACACAAATAAGAAATAAAAACCTTAAACAAAGACTTTGAAAAGTATTGATAATGAAGAGTAGATAAGTCGTGCACAGTGATGGGTACTACAATTTTTTATATAGAAAATGAACTTTCGCATTTTTGTTAATTTTTTTTATTATTATTTTATGGATGCAAAATTAAATCACCAATAGGTCCAATACTACATACTTTTTTTTAAAAAAATTAATAACAACTAATTATGTCCAACAACTCAGCCTCAGCGTGCACTGTCCCATACATAAAAAGTCAATACAAATAGGTGAGTGAGATTTATGTATGCTGTATTAATTGAATGAAAATTTACCACTAATATAATTTCTAGTTAGATTAACCTTTTCAATTAAATAACATTAGTATATATTTATTTATATATGCTTTTTAATTTAATTGGTCTTGAGTTTATATACTGCATTTTTTGTAAGAAATTTTTATTTTAGAAATAGTCACTACTAGAACTAGTGCTATATAATAAGGCATACTTGTAAGATCTATTGAATGGTTGGTATTGGGATTTTACAAATCTATTTACCCATGCTTGTTGGTCTTAATATAACATTATATAATAGAGTATTTTTATTTATTTGTTATTATGAGTCGACAAATGTGAACTGTAGGCTGTAGCCCATTAAATTTGATTCCATGAAGTTGTGACCCCATCTTTATCTTTAATATCCTTCTTCTCCTTCCCTGGTTCATCAGTAATGTATTTCATATATTTAATAGTCCTTTTAATTTAATAGAGTAAAAAGTAACACAGACTGAACTTTGGTAATAATTAATCACACGTTGGAGTCAAATGTGAAAGGGTTTATACCTTTTTTTTTGGACATTGTATTTTGTTACATTAACTGTTTAGACTATGTGTTTTGAAAAATTATTTTTTGAATTATATGTTTTGTAAAATAGTTAAAATAGAACCATAAACTCAATTTTGATGAAGAAAAAATTGAATATAACAATACAGCTTTTAAGCAGAATGATTTTATTTTTGTTTTGGATTGTTAGTTTGATAAATTATTTGTGATTTTAGTTGAAAAAAATATTAACCAAAATTGGATTTAGGGTTCTATTTTAACCATTTTACAAAATATAAGGTCCAAAAAATAATTTATTAAAATACAGAGTCCAAACAAATAATGAGACAAAACATAGGATCTAAAAAAGTTTAAACCCAATAAAAAATTGTGTATGTAGGTTGGTTACAGAACATTTGTATTTGGTCACGAATCATGTCTTTAATATTAACCGATATCAGTACCATAGCTGGCCATTTATGCACAATATCTAACTACATCAATTCCTTCAATAATTTTGATCCATGATCCTCCACCATTTTTTTTTAAAATAAAATAAAAAATGAATAAATATATTTGCATATCTTTGTAAGTAGAAGTTTGAACCTTATTTGATGTTTTCATTTGTTTATTTTATTACTATTATATTAAAGTCGAGTTCTCAATATAGGCATAATTCTTGGGTTTGACTTTTTATCATTTTGGTGGTTTGACTTTTAATTTCGAAAATGTCATGCATGTACGCACATCACGTGCTCAGCTTGTGTTTCATAAAATGTTCTTGTTCGCATCAATCAAGCTTGAACATAGAGGCATGATCCATGGCATATTTGTTAGGCATCCACTCTATTTTGTTCAATCATATTTGGCACAAAAATATCTAACGTTACAATTTGGATACAGACGTAGGTATTATTCCGTTAAGTGAATACACATGTCATATTCTTATTGGTTAAGCTATTGAAAAAATATCATAGTTAATTTTAAAAAGTCAAAAATAATTTTATTTATTAAAATAAAAACACTTTAAAATATTCATTAATTAAAAAATTAAAAATTAAATAGTTAACTTATTTAAAATATATGAAAACATTAGAAATAATTAAATATGGTGTTTGTATGTTCTTATTCGACCCGATTCAAATTTTTTGTTTTAAAATACAATCATTTGTTTACCAAAAGAATCAAATTCAAAACATGATAAAACACACATAAACCCAAAGCTTAAATCCCAGATTTAATCTCAGACATACAACTCGATCCTCACAGCTAGAACAAAATCTGTCGTCCCTCAAAGCTCTGGTAAAGTCACTGCTTCTTCTTGCAGTCAGATGCCACTTCTCATGTTATAGCTAAAAGTCGTCAGTAGGAACAATCCATTGCTACCCAAAAATTATAGTCACTACTGTTGGGTTATAAAACCATGTCGGACATGTAACATGATTTTATATTGTTAATAAAAGAAGTAAAAATCATTTAGTTTGACAGTCGTGTTTCTTGCTTATTTTATTACATGATTATTTGAATAATACAAACATTTATAAAATTCCGAACATATAAATAATTACAATTATAGTGATTAGGTCACAATGGATTATAATTGTAATTATATATTCAAAAGAACGAGTCCTAAGATTAAGTTAGTGCATTGGATTTTCACTAATCTAGTAATCTATGATATGATTTGCTTACACATTCGGGATGTGATGTATTACCAAGGCATTAACAAAGTAGATAAGATCGAATGTATTTTGTTACATTGGACTGGACCTGTAACGCCTTGGATAACCAAGACCGTTACACTGTGTGTTTAGAATAGTGCAAAACTTGCTAATCAAGTCATTTGAACATAAATGTGTTTCTAAAGTCAAGTGACAGGTTAGAGTTAAAAGATTTTGATCGTAAAATGATTGATTTTCATTAAAATAAGAGTTTGATACATGAGATCCCAAAAAATAGTGTTTACATGGCAGATACAACCCTGAGAAGTTAACAAATAGCAACCAGCCTAATAGCAAAATACAAGTTTGAGCTCTAGTCCCTGTAATTTCCTCGACTATGGCGGTCGAGCAGATGTTGATGTACACTCCGCCCCTAAAGTTCTCCAATTCATGGTCGGTCCAGCTTACCCTTGTCTTTACCTGCACCACGTAACACCTGTGAGCCAAGGCTCATCAAGAAAACCAAATTCAACAAGCATAGATAACAACATAAAGTGCATAGTAAACTTTAGATCAACTAGTTCAACCAGCAACAAAATACAAGCAATAGTTTAGGCAGCAATAAACATATACCGCCAAACATATAATTCAACCTTTAGTACAAATATTTAGGTGTCGACGCCCTTAGGCCGAGCCCTCTAGTTATTTAGCTGATCCCGACTTGTTTGGGCCGAGCTGCGTTCAGTACGCTCAACATAAGCCCCGACTCCCTTAGGTTGTATTTTCACACCACACATAACATACATACAAGTTACAGAACACATACATTCGTTTACAAGGAATCTCAGTCCCATTCAAAACTTGGGTGCAATTTTCTTACCTCGACTCCAAAGCGAAGGATGTAAAGCGGTCACGAGCACGATCCTCAATCCCGAGCCTTAACGGTAACCCTTAAAGATGGCTCTGCCCCTCAGCTGCACCTCAAACACTTCTGGCTTCAATCCTTCAATCTCCAAACTTCAATTCCCTAAGCCTTCTCTTCCAAAGCATCAAAACTCTCAAGGCACAAGAGAGGGAGAAAGAGAGAACGTGAGTGAGAGGGAGAGAAATTGCTGAGAGTTATTCCACTGTGTTCTGGTTATTTCCTAGAGTTTAATTTGACTATATCCCTTAACCAAAAGACCAAATTGCCCCTTAAATTAACCCAACCCTCTTGTTGTCCATAAGGGCAAAACGGTCATTTGCCCTATTTCCAGCTAATTCCTCAAGTCGTCCTACAAATTCCCAATTAATCCTGACATGCCCAACTAATCACCAAATACTTACTCGTTACTCGATAAATCCCAAATATATGTTAAGTTTCCCAAAATACCCTAGGCTCACCCCGAGCCAGGTATTAAACCCTACTGTGACTATTCAGCTAATCTGCTCACTAGGATCGCCTCGGGCCGTATGCTGCAAATATATCCACATAATAATGTGGTCTCAATCATTTAACACATATAATCACATTTATGCCCTTAACGGGCCAAAATTACAAATATGTCCTTATAACCAAGAACGAGCCCACATGCATATTTAATACTTATAAACATGTATATAAATATATTCATATTATCATATAAATCATGTATGCCACATAGTCACGCATTAAATCAATAAATCACACATATATCCAATTATGCCCTCCCAACACGCTAATCAAAGCACTAAGCCCTATTAGCATTTTTGGGACATTACATCTATCCCCTCATACTAAGAATTTCGTCCTCGAAATTCACCTGAATAACTCGGGATACTGATCCCGCATAGCCGACTCTAGCTCCCAGGTCGCCTCCTCGACCTTGCTATTCCTCCATAATACTTTGACTAAAGGAATCGTCTTGTTCCTCAGAACCTTATCCTTTATGTCTAGGATCTGAATTGGTTGCTCCTCATATGTCAAATCTGTCTGTAGCTCCAGATCCTCATACCCTAATACATGGGTCGTATCTGAGATGTACTTCCGAAGCATTGAGATGTGGAATACGTCGTGAACCCCTGATAAAGACGGTGGCAGAGCCAATCTGTAGGCTACCTGCTCGATCATCTCCAGGATCTCGAAAGGTCCTACGAATCTTGGGCTCAGATTGCCATTTTTCCCAAATCTCCTCACCCCACGCAGTGGCGAAACTCATAGAAATACGTGGTCCCCGACCTGGAACTCCATGTCCTTACACTTAGGATCAGCGTAGCTTTTTTGTAAGCTCTGCGAGGTGAGCATTCGAGCTCAGATCTTCTCAATAGCTTCATTAGTCTTCTGAATCATCTCTGGTCCTAAATACTTCATCTCCCCTATCTCATCCCAATGAATGGGAGACCTACACTTTCTTCCATATAACATCTCGTATGGGGCTACTCCAATCATTGATTGATAACTATTGCTGTACAAGAACTCAATCAACGAAAGAAACTTACTCCAAGACCCCTCGAAGTCTAGCATACATGCTCTAAGCATGTCCTCCAATATCTAAATTGTCCTCTCAGACTGTCTGTTTGTCTGAGGATGAAAGGTTGTATTTAACTTTAACTGAGTTCCCATAGCCCTCTGTAAACCACCCCAAAATTTGGAGGTAAATATGGGATCCCAGTCCAATACTATAGACTTAGGAACCCCATGGAGACGTACAATCTCCCTCACATACAACTTCGCATACTGATCCACAGTATAGGCCGTTCTTACTGGCAGAAAGTGAGCTCATTTGGTGTACCTATCTACTATCACCCACACCGAGTCATGTTACCCCACCATCCTGGGCAAACCTCCTACAAAATCCATGGTAATATCCTCCCACTTCCACTCGGGAATACCCAAAGGCTGTAACAACCTTGCTGGTCGCTGATGTTCAGACTTTACCTACTGACAGGTCAAACACTTGGCTACATATTCAACCACGTCCTTCTTCATCCCAGGCCACCAATATAAAGTCCGTAGATCCTGGTACATCTTCATGGTGCTTCGATGGAGTGAGTATGGTGTAGTATGGGATTCATCAAGTTTCTCTCATCTAATATCCATATCCATCGGAACACATATCTGATCCTTGTACCACAGTAAACCCGTCTCTGAAATGGAATAATCCTTAGCCACTCCAGCTAAGACATTCCCTTTAACCTCTTGCAACTGTGCATCACCCACCTGACCTTCTCTTATCCTCTCCAAGAGGGTAGACCGTAAAGTAATATTGGCCAACTGGCTCACAACCAACTCTATCCTCGCTCTAGTCACCTTATCATCTAATTCCTTCGAAATCTGCTTCGAGCAAAACAACTGTCCTAGGCCCCTCCGGCTCAAAGCATCTGCCACTACATTGGCTTTTCCTGAGTGGTAAAGGATGTCACTGTAATGCCCCAACTCCAGGAACCGTTACGGTGTGCCTTGTAAACAGTGCTAAACCCGCTAATCGAGTCATTTGGCCAAAATCGTGTATCTAAGCATGATTAGCGGTTTACAGATTAAAATTTTTGGTTAAGATGTAACGTTTCATTACAACGTTTATTATATACATTGGGATCCCAAAAATATAATTTAAAGGTCTATTACAAGAAAATATTTACAGCCAGCCGATCTAGGCGGCAAAACAGGGTTAAACCCTAGTTCCCCTTCCAACCTCGGCCGTTGTAATGCCCCGAATTCTCCGATGAGTTTAACGGCATGAATAGTAGGCCGGGAGGGCCATACTTTCTTAATTATGTTGTTAATTGATTAAATGCATGTATATGTTGATTATATTATGATATGATGGGAAATGCATGCATGTGAGTCCATATTTCTCATTACGGGGGTGTGATGGTAATTTGGCCCGTTGAGGGTAATTTGTGTATTTGGGTGCATAACTTGATTTGTGAATGAGATTCCATTATTATGGAGATATATCCGAGCTAAGCAACATGAGACGGTTATTTTTAGTGGATTAGCGGTTTTACCATAATGGGGTCAATTTTGAGGTAATAGAAATGTTCATTTGATGATAAATTGGGAATATTTGAGATCAGGGTGAAATTTTGGAGGTTTTGACTATAATGTCCCCGGGGGTGTTTTCGGGACCCCGAGCATTAGGTTTTATTTGAGGTTACTTAAGTTTGAAGTAGCTTATCTGATAGAACATACGGTAAGAAAACCTTTCGTTCTTCCTTTTCAAAGTTCGTTTTACCGTTTAAGCCTTTTTGACGAAATCTTGAGTTCTAGGAGTCGGAATCGAGTGAGGATCGAGGCATAGCGATCCTAGGGAAGATTAGAAGCTTCTTAACAGAAGGATTAGACGGAAAACAACCCAATTGAAGGTAATCGAAGTTTAAGTTTTGAGTTTTTCCGAGTTTCTAAACTTTGAATTGATTTTGTGAATTGTTGAGTTTTCAGTTCGTTTGAACCTTGGGTTTTGAAGGTTTTGAGGTATTGGGAAGCTTGGGAACTTTGTTTTGATGATTGGGGAATGTTTAGGTGTGTTTTTGGGGACGTTGAAGTGTTGAAAACACGTGGGAGAATGGTTCTGGGTTGGGCGCCGCGGCCCTGTTCTTGGGCGCCGCGGCCCTAGCTCGAGTTAGCAGGTGGCCTTTCTGTTTCGCTGGGCGCCGCGGCCCTTGTGTGGGGCGCCGCGGCGCTTGCCTCTGGAAATTCTGGGGGCCGCGGCCCAAGGTGCTAGGGCCGCAGCCCTTGCCCTGTTTTCGCCCCGTTTGCTCGTTTTGACCCCGGGAACCTAGTTTTAGGCCTCGGGAGTGTCCTTGCTACTTGGATTAGTTTGGATTGATCTCTTGGAGGTTAGATTATGGTTTGAGAGCCCTTGATTATCTTGATTATTGATGGTATCCCATATGTGTTGTGATTAGGTAACCGCTAAAGGACTAAAAGCTAAACCGTTCTCAAGGGTCGTTCTTTTGTTCATTCTAGCTCGAATAAAGGTAAGAGAACTGCACCCCAAGTGTGACATGCATGGATGTTCATGAGGCATGTTGATTGTGAGAATATGGACATGGATTGAATATGGAATGTTTAGCATATGTTGCTCACTTGTGCACGGTATTGACTCATTAGTCAGGTTTGGCAAGGGTGCTAGTATCAACTGTGAAGCTGTGACTTATTAGTCAGGTTCGGCAGTGGTACTGGGCACTGATCACGTTGAGCTGACTCATTAGTCAGGACGGCCTTAGCGTGTATTACGCAAGCCAACAAGATTTGATCTAATCGATTATCAGCATTGAATGACTCAAAGAGCATTAATGCCAGACCGACCCCGAGGGTCGATGAATGAAATAAGCGCTTGGAGGCTAGTGGCTTACTTAGCAGCCACTCTCCCATTTGAAAACAGTGACGTGCTTGTCAGTCACTCAGTATGGTTTACCAGAACCTGTTGAAGGCTAGTGGCTTACCTAACAGCCACTCTTCCATTTGAATTAGTGACTTGCCTGTCAGTCACTCAGTGTGGTTTATCAGGACCTCATGTGATGTTCACTCATTTGATTAAGCTTTATGCTCAGTGTGATTATAATGATAATCATTTGATAATGTTTATGAAAAGTGTTATGTTTTCTTGCTGGGCTTTGGCTCATGGGTGCTATGTGGTGCAGGTAAAGGGAAAGAAAATCTCACCTAGCCTTGAGTGGAGAGCTGATGTGGTGTTGTGTACATATGCGGCCACTTGACCACCACGGCCAAGGAGTTCTCAGAGGAACTAGGGGGTTTACCCTATTTTGTCGCTTAGGTCGGCGGGATTGTAACTTTGCTACTATAGTGACCTTTTTGTACTGAGAACCACTTGTAAATGTTTTGTTTAGCTCTGCAGAGCAGTTTGTAATAAAATCTCCATTTCCTTTTTAATGGATTTATACCTTAACCTGTTAATTACACTTAGAGCACGTTTTTGACCAAAGGACTCAGGTAATGAGTCAACTTTCTGGTCCACCGTTCACCGTAACTGTTCTGGGGTAGCCAGGGCGTTACAGCCGTGGTGGTCGAGCAGCTGCATATGTACACATCGTCACCAATGCTCTCCAACTCAAGGATGGTCCAGCTTTCTTTTGCCTTTACCTGCACCACATAGCACCCGTGAGCCGAAGCCCAGCAAGAAAACTTAATATGCTCATGAACAGTTATAACATGCCATCAAATCATAAGGCACACGCCTAGCAGATATAGTCCTACTCCAGCAGATAACAAATCCACATAATGTTGACTATAACACATCAACCAGTGATCATAATAATCATCTAGGGATTTTAACCCAAAGTAGATACATAATGTTGAGTATAACACATCAACCAATGATCATAATAATCATCCAGGAATTTTAGTCCAAACAAATAGGTGACAGTCGCAAAAGTCACTAAGTTGGGTTTATCTCCCTTTAGCCTTGTGACGATAGGGTCACCGGGGCTTAACAGATAGGTGAACTTTTATTAGTTCAAACGAAATAGGTGCATGGTGACTAGTCACCAACATAACCTTCCTCGTGACCTTAGGGTCATAACTTTGGAACACCGTTCCCTAGCCATGTGACAAATGATCACCTGGGCCTTAGGCCCTGGCTCTAGTAACTAGTCTTAAACTAGACAAGCGCTTATAAGTTCATCGACCTTAGGGTCAGTCCAGCGTTAATGTCTTAGAGCCATTCAACACTGATATCGATTAGATCTAATATTCATTTGGCTCGGCGTTCATGACACTATGCCATTTCTGACTCTTAGGTCAGTATCCCTGACTAGTCAGTACATAAACAAGTAAGCAATGCCACCAAACATATATCACATATCCAATATTCGAATACAAGGCATTCAGCATGCTTACTTAACAAATACTAGCACAATTAGGATCATGCATAAACACAGAGGCTCAAGCTCTGAACAATATCATACTCAGTATACAAAGCATGTCCTAATCACATGTTTCTCATGCATCATATTTAATCACTTGACATGCCTCAACAATAATCATGCATGCCCCATTTAATAATCCAACATGCATCAATAACAACCATGCATGTCACATATACACAGGGTGCAGTTTTCTTACCTCGGGTTCGAGCGAGAAATATAATAAGAATGACCCCTGAGAACGATCAACCTTTTGGTTCTTTAGCGGTTACCTGGTCATAACCAATTATGGGATTCCATTAATAAAATGAATAATAAAGGTTCCCAAACCAAAACCTAGCCTCCAAGACATCGAATCCTACTAAACCAGGTAGTAGGATCGATCCCGAGGCCTAAGGCTTGAATCCCCAAGCTAAAAACTCATTTCTAGCCAAAAATGCCCTTATGGGCCGCGACCCTCCCTAGCCGCGCCGCGCTCGCCCCTCAGACAGAGGCGGCTCTTCCCCATCAACTAGCGCGGGCCGCGGCTCACCATAGCCATGCTGCGGCTCTTTACTGCAAAACAGCAAGAACCAGATTTTCCTCCCCCGTGTTTTTCCTTGAAACCAATCCCAAACATCACCCTAACACCCAATTCAACCCCTAAACTTCATCTACATCTCACCCTCATCAAAACCCAAGTTAAACACCAACCAAACTTCCATTAATTCCAACTACCCACAAAGAAATCACAAGCTGAAAACTTAAACCAAAAAAGAGCAAAACCAGAGATTTCATGGCTGAAACTTACCTCAAACTCGAGATTAAACCCGATTCAATGGATGAACCAAATCTATAAACTCAAATCCTTGATTTCCTAGCTTGATTCCTCAATTTGGGCTCAAAAACTCCAAAGGAGAAAGGAGAGAAAATGATGTACGGGAAAGAGAAACCTTGCTCTGTTTTTATTCTGTTCTTTTATAGCCAACCAATATCAAATATAACCCAAGCCAAATGACTTTAATGCCCCTAGGTCATTTAAGGTTTCTAAAGTCACCCCAAGGGTAAAATTGGTATTTCTCACCTATCTCGTTAATCATAATTAACGCTCTCCAATTCTCGCTAATCTCAATATTCCCAAATACCAAATATTCTTATCCTGTTACCCTCTAATTCCCGGTAATGCTCTAATCACCAAAACACCCCGAGACTCACCCCGAGCCCCGAACTTAAGCCTGTTATGACCAAACCGATAATTTATATTTAAAGATCGTCTCATGCCGAATAACTCGAACCAATCCACATTATAATGTGTCCTCACAATTAAACACAAGCATGCACCCAAAATATGCAAATATGCTCTCAATGAGCCAAATTACCAAAATACCCCTGTCATAAAATGTGGACCCACAGGCATTCATTTAACATCATATTATAATATAATTCTCATAAACATGCATATATTATCATTTAATAACACAATAAATCAATTATGGCCCTTTCGGCCTCCTAATCAAGGTCCTAAACCTTATTAGGAAATTTGGGGCATTACAACTATCCCCTCCTTACAGAAATTTCGTCCTCGAAATTTATCTGAACTGTCGGAACATCAATTCCGCACAACTGATCCCAGTTTCCCAGGTCATTCCTTCGACCTCACTATTTCTGTAACATACCTTAACTCAAGGTACACTTTGTTCCTTAGAACCTTATTCTTTCAATCCCATATCTGAACTGGCTATTCCTTATAGGATAACTTAGCTTTAGTTCCCAGATTCTCGTAACTCAACTCATGAGTTTCTTTCAACCCATGTCCAATGCATGGAAGTACAAAATATATTGTATACCGCTGACAGTGCCAAAGACAACATCGAATCAAGTCAACCTGACCAGTCTTATCCAGGACTCAACTGCCGAGATAGTCTAGGGCTTAACTTGCCCTTAACTCCTCACCCCTTTCCATGGTGATACTTCTAAGGAAGATACAACCTTCTACCTGGAACTCTAACTTCTTACTTCTCAGTTCAACAAAACTTTTTCATTTATTCTGAGAAGTGAGCATCAAAGCTTCAATCTCTGATAATCTTAATAGTCCCCTGAACCACCTCAGGATCCAGATATATATATCAACTCATTCATCTTATAAGATGTTGCTCCAATAATAATTGGATAACCCTCTCTCTCTTATTTACCATCAGTCTGAGAGTAATAAACTGTACTGAATTCCATCTATATACTCATCGCCTTCTTAACCCTTCCAAAACCTGGAAGTCGCAATAGAGTCTTCACCTGATAAGATAGACCTTGAGTTTCATGAAGGCGCTCTATCTCTTTCACAAAGAGATCTGAATACTGATCAGCTGTATTATTTACTTATCCTTACTAATAAAAATAAACTCACTTGGACTACTAGTCAACAATGACTCAATGCCAACTCATGCTGATCCACTAATCTGGAAACCCCACTGCGGAACCCATCGCGATGCCATCCTATTTTCATTATAAAATACTCAAAGGCTACCATGGCCTCACCGATTTCCAATACTCTGTCTGACCTGTTATCAGGCTAAGAACTTTACCATGCATTCCATTACATCCCTCTCCATCTCAGGCCATCAATATAAAGCTTTCATATCTTGTTACATTCTCATGATGCCTGAATGAAAAGAATAGAAGAATAACACAAGATTCATTCAGAATCACCCAATTAATCTCAGTGTCCATCGGATTCCAAATCCGACCCTTATACCACAATAAATTCATATCTGACACTGCACAACTCTTAGCTAATCCAGCTAAGACTTTCCACTCAATATTTCCTATCTGTGGTTCACTTATTCATCTTTTCTTGTTATCCTTTCCAAAATAATAATCTCAAACATAACACTGGCCACCTGGCCCACCAGAAACTCTACTCTAGTTCTGGTCAGATCCTTTAACTGATCGAACATGTCATTTATCCTCGGTAGGAGGTACTTGTTCTTGATGGTTAACTTGTTCAACTCCCTGTAGTCTATACACATTCTTAGAGTCCCATCCTTCTTCTTCACAAATAAAACCGGAGCACCCCATGGTGAGAAACTAGGTCTGATGAATCCCAAAGCCAATAACTCCTGTAATTGTATCTTCAACCCTTTTAGCTCTGCCAGAGGCATCCTATATGGTACTGATGGACCCAAAACGGGTATGTTTAAATATTTATACTCGCAAGCGCACGAATCGTATTTATAGAATAGTTTTCGTGTAAGCACGAGGTTGAACCCAAAGGAGTTGTCTAAAATCGAAAAGGAAACTATTTTAAACCAAAATCAATAAATTCTAACCTAGTTCCAAAGATTGATGAGAATTTGTAACAATAAAATAAAATAAAAGATAATAATAAAGAAATTAAAGATAATATATATTACTAAATTAATAATTGTAAATAAGATGATAAAATAAGATTATTAAGGATTAGAATCCACAAAATATAAGTTCAATAATATTTATAAGTACATTGATTCCCAAGTTTTAGTGATAGTTAAAATAAATCAAACTATCATTTTCTAAATAAATTTATAATTTTAAGCACAAATTATTTCTAAAAAGATAGGATTTTTCTTCACTTTTCAAAGTTATAATTTCAAAGCATTTAGTGTAAATCAATCTAATGAAATAACAAATAAATCAATGAACATTATTTATAAGGCAAAACATAATATTTTTGTTCTAAGCATGGATGTGTACAATTTAATGACACATCTTACACAAAGAATATTATGTATTTGCACTAATGAAGAACAAAGTTTAAATATGTGCTAACAATCCAAAATACATGATATTTAAGATGAAAGAAGATATTTGAAGAAGAAAATTCCATAAACTTTATTGCACAAAATGGGAAATCAACATACAAAATAAATACTATCTAGTTACATAATGTTTCATCATCACCTTAATAATCTTAAAAAGATTAGAAACACATAACTAGAATAGCAAATACAAACTAAAAATTACAAACATAAATAGGAAAATTTGGAGGATGAACCCCCGAATTTTTCCTCTAAAAATACATAGAAAAAAATAAAAAGAAGAAGAAGATGAAGAGAATTGAGAGGTTTTGAATGTGTAGAAACTTTGTGTAGAGTAACCTCCTCTTTTCATAAATGGACACCAAATTCCCTTATTTATAGCCAAAAAAGTGGTATTAAAATAATCAATTTAAATTAATTAAATTGATTAAATTAAATTAATTAATTATAATATGGAAAATAGGGGTAAATTATAGGGTGTAATAATAATATTTTTGGGTAAAATGTGTAGAAAGTGGGGTAAAAATGTTGGTATTTTTAGACAAAAGGGACAATGTTGGGCTCAATAAAATTGGGCAGCTTTATGGCACTTAGGGTGCAAGGGGCTGGTGGCTGCTATGCCTGGCGTAGGGCAGGTGGGCCGGCTTGTTGGTTCAGCCCAGGTGGAGAAGCTGCTGGAGGCTGCTTGGCGTGCTGGCGGATTGCTGAAGAAGGCAGGTTGATGTTTGGATTGGAGGCTGGCAGGTGGCATTTGGAGAAATGGCAGGGGATTTGAACATGGTCTTGTGATGTGAACGGCTGGGCAAGGAAATGGTGAAGCACATGGTGAACATGGTTGATGGCAAGCTGAATGTGGGCTTGGGCCTTGCTTATGGCATTTCAAGAATGCCATAATTTTACTTTCTTTTCCTTAAAATGCCACTTTTTTTCATTGTTTTCATTGCTTTTCAAGAGCATAAATTCCCTACAAAATAAATATAAAATAAATCATAATACAATATTTTCAATTATAAAATAAATCAATTTAATTCTTTGAAAATATTAATTATAACTTAATTATATTTTACATTTAAGTTCAATAATATAACATTTTTTTTTATCACTAACTTAACAATAACAATCCAAATAATTAACTACAATATTTTACAACAAAATAACTATAAAAACACACAAAAATCTATAAAATCATGATAAGACTAATAAATTCAAAATTACTTAAAAACTCAATAAATCAATTAAAAACTCAAGAATTAAGCAACAATTAGCACATAAAAAGTGGTAAAATAACTCTATTTTGTAGAGTTATCAGGTACCCTCGACACTGGCTCTGTACCCGGCCCTAACTTAATGACAAACTAAATTTTCTTGTGCAGCAGAAATCTCGGTAAATCCTCAGGAAACACATCCAAGAACTTGCATACCAGTCTAGTCTCTCTCGGCCCCACTGGCATAACTCTAGTGGAATCTACAAAACCTATACAACCTCCTTGTAATAGGTCCCTAGCCCTTGACGTCGATATCATAGGAATGCATGGTTTGTGCATAGTACCCACAAAAAAAAGGGTCCTCACCCTCTGGCTCGAAAGTCACCATCTTCTTCCTACAGTCTATAGTGGCCCCGTATCTGACTAGCTAATCCATCCCCAAAATCATATCACAATCATCCATACCCAACTCTATCAAATCTACTGATAGTTCCCTACTATCCACCATCACTGCCAGTGCTCTAATCCTACTCCTAGAAACTATATGCTCCCTCGTAGGTAATATAGTCCCAAACCCCGCAATATAATACTTAATACGTCTACACAATCTATCAATCACTTTACTAGAAACAAATGAATGTGTAACACTAGAGTCAATCAATACAGTACATGAAGAGCCAACGCTAGAAAGCGGACTTGTCATTACCGAGGGACTAGCCTCAACCTCTGCCCGTATCAAGGCAAACAGTCGAGCTGGAGTCAAGTTGTCTGCCTTCCCTGGTTCCTCTTTCTTCAACGTTGGGCAATCCTTCTTGAGGTGTCCAGCAACCCCGCACAAGTAACAAGCCTTTGCCCAGCATTCGCCCAGATGGCGCTTCCTGCATCTAGTACACTTTGGATAACTCCTCCATGACTCACCGCCCCCTTGACGGCCACCCTGGGCAACCTGACCCCTCCTATCAGGACCAACAGTGGTTGAGGTGTCAGGGGTCTTCCTCTTCTGATCACTGGGGCCTCGGCCCCTACCAAACCCTGTAAGTGGAGGCACTACCCTATGAACATCCCGTCTCGCAGTGTTCTCCCTCCAGATCTTGTTCTCTGCCTCCTTAGCAGTGAGGGCCTTCTCAAACCGCCTGAGCATAAGTTGTCTCCCCAGGTACTAATGTGATGCTCACATCTCGGGCTATCACATCATTAAGCCCTCGAACAAACATGTCCTTCCTAGTTTCATCTGTAGGCACTAGATTTGGTGAAAACTTTGCTAGCTTGTCAAATTTTAGGGAATACTTAGTAACTGTCATACTGCCCTACACTAACCCAATGAACTCTACCACCTTTTCCACCCTAACGACAACTGTAACGACCCAAAATTACTAATAAGGCTTAAGGGCCTTGATTAATGTGTCAAGATGGCATAATTGGTATTTATGTGAGTAAATGATTAAATGCTTGATTATGTGATATGCATGATCCTATGATTATATGGATATGTGAAATGTATGTTTATGAGTATTAAATATGCATGTAGGCCCTATTTAGCTTGTAAGGGCATATTTGTAATTTTGGCCCATTGAGGGCATAAATGTAATTATATGTGATAAATTATTGAGACCACATTATTATGTGGATATATTTGCAGCATATGGCTTGAGATGGTCTTAGTGATTGATTTGGCGAAATAGTTACGGCGGGGATTTATACCCGGCCCGGGGGAGCTTGGGGGTATTTTCAAGAACTTAGAAATTATATTGAGGATTATTAGACATTGGGGAAAATAATTGGATGATGAGATTTAAATGGTAAATATTAGGAACACTTGAGGGGTTAGCGGGAATTAGGAGTAAATGACCATTTTACCCCTAGATTAAGTGAAAGGATTAATTCGTGTGGAGGAGCAAAATGTGTTATATTATTTTAAATAATATAATGTTAGATTAAATAATGTGACATAATGTGATTTGTCACACCTTGTAACATATTATTGGAAGTCACAAAATTGGACACATGTATGTGCCCAAATGTGACATATTTTGGAGTTACAAGTTTGTAACTCCCAAATATTACCCTATAATGTGTAGATTTGATATTACACATTTTGATTTGAATTTCTTAAAGCCATATGTGAAATATGGCTGTTAGAGATGTGATTTTAACTCCCACAATGTGTATGGAGGTTACAAAATCAAGTGGGAATGAATTTGGAACGTTTTGGCAAATTTGGAAAATTGGTTGTTGAAAAAATGACTTGGGCCACTGCCTATGTTTTTCAAGCCGCAGCCCAAGAGACAAAAATAGGCAAAAAACACACTGTGGGCTGCGGCTCGTGTTTTTCACGCCGCCTCCTGAGAGGCTGACAACAATTTTCAAACTTCAGTTTTATCTAATTTTGAACGTTTCCAACAGCCAAATAACTCCCAAATCTCTATTTTAATTCCATAAACATCCAATTAATTATTGGTAACAGCCATGGGGGTTGGTAGAATTTGAAATTCAAAGGGTGTCTCAAAACTCTATAAATAGGAGTCTAATGCTCACTTGTAAGACACACCATTTTCCATCCACAAAGCACTTGGCTGGAAAATACACCAAAAAGGCTTGATAATTCCAGAGAGCTATTTCCTAGAGAGATTCCTTAGTGCTTAGAGAATAGGGGGAAATAAGCTTTTGGACAAAGGTTTTGAACCTTGTTCAAGTTGGTGGTCCCCACTACTCTACACTTTGGTTGTGTGAGAGTTTGTTCTTTTTATTGGTTTTATTTTCATTCTTTTGATCTTGTTTATCTTATTTACTTGTATTATTATTGTTTTGAGCTTGTAATCTTCTTATTCAACCTCTTTATATTTACTTGTATTTTGAGCAATTTAGTTGTAATGTTTATTTAATCAATTACCTTGTCTATTGTATTTTTTGCATAGAGTTGTATTTTGGTTTTTCCATATTTCCATTGAGTATGAAAATATATTCTCTAACAATCAAAAGCTTATTTTCCTTTTCAATGGAAGGAGAAACCGTAGAGATCTTGTGAGGATCCAACTTTGAAAAGATGGCAAGATAAGGTAATGTTCTTCTTTTGATTTCTTAGAGGATCTAATGATTTTCAAATAGAGATAGAAATGAGAAGAAGAAAATTTTATAAATGAGGTTCATTGTTTTCTAATCTCCTTAGTTTTTTAAATATAGTGGTTAGATTAGAAGATAATTCAATATGTTGAGTTTTTGTTATATGTGATTAATGTGTAAATAATCTAGTAGATTATTGGGTAATATGATAGCATGTTATAGAATTGTCTAATTATGAGATAAGGATAAATTATTAAGATGACAATTTTATGAGTTTTATATGACATGCCTATATATTGATTTTGTGAATCAATAGAATATATCAATATGTGGATATGTGAATTATTATATGATATTTGTGATATATTTACAATATTATTATGAGATTAACAATGTATGCTAATATGATGGATATATGTTGACAAATTGTGTGAAATTTCTTTGAGACATAATTATGTTAATATATAAATGTATATTTATTTATACATGAGAATTATCATGATTATTATGATATGCCATATAATATGATTATTAAGGTGATAATAATGTAAATATGTTTATCATATATTATTGAAATGTGATGAGTTACCATTTATTTGGTAAATAAAAGAATTCTTTGAGAATGTAAAATTTTCTCATTTAAAAGATGAGCATCTCATTTTATGAGATAAGAAAAGATTAACCTAAGGGGGTTACATCTTTTAATGGTCGTGTCTTGCCATTGTAAGAAAAATGGATCAAGGTGGATTCAAAAATTGTGGGATGACATATTGACTCAATAGACTTATAGTCTAGAGTGTGGTCAAATGAAATATATTTGAGAATTATTTAGTGACAATAATAATTAAATATTCAATGAGGAGACATTTCAAAATGGGAGAAGCAATTTTGAATCTTTACACCAATGATGAATTAAAGAGAACTTTATTCATTTTGGTAAAAGATGGTGATATGTTTAAATTAATCTCAATGGGGAGATAATTTTAAACAAAAGAAATCAAAGTGTTTAAATAAATCAATGAGGGTTTATTTTATTTTATTTAAAGTGTTTTAAAATTGACATCTTCATTTTGATTTTGATGAGAAAAACAATGGATGTCAAATTGGTGTTTTCAAAAGAATCTCAAAGAGACTCTTAACAAATACACAAAAGTTGTTTAAGTGATTTTGAGATTATTTAGACAACTAAAATTGAAAATTTGTGATTATTTGTTTGAGAAATTCTCACATTACATTTGTGTTCGCATTTTTATTTTGTAAAATACATAAAAGAAAGAAACTAAGTGAAAGTTGCTTTAAAAGAAATGTGCATTGTTTTAGAAAGCAAATAAATCAAGATAAAACATTGAGGTTTTTATCTTGATCTATTGAGAGTTTATCATGTGTCTTAGAGGACTCATGATGAACTTTGAGAATTATAAGTCTAGATTTATCTTGGAGGATAAGGGATTTAATAGAAATGAAGAGATTTCTACTTTTTTTTAAAAATGATATTTTTATTATCATTATGGGAGAAATGTGGGGGTGATGCTCCAAAGTTAATCAATTTATTTTGTTGATGATAATTGATTAATTTGGTCATCATATCAAATAGGTGATTTGGAATTCCACATTCTAAATCATATTGGCTATATGTGTATAGAATGAACAAGTCTAGACATGCTTGGTGTCTAAAGTTATTGTTTTGTAATATTTTGATTCCAGAAGGAACAATTTAAAACATAAAGGAGAATTCTATAAACAAATACGTTTCTAAAATTAATATTCAAATGTTTATCTTGGATATTAAACTATAAATAGTGAGGGTGTTGACTATGGTCAAAATAACTATTTTAAAGAGATAACTATTTTAATCAAACTATGGCTAGCAATAAAGTTTGAATAAAATAATGAGAGTGTCTAAGTATGTATACATGAGAAAACAAAAGATTCAAATGGAATCATTTCTCAAGGGATTGGACTTAGACTCCTTAAAGAGATTCACGGTTGATGGTAACCTATCTTAATACTAGTAACCAAATTGGTATTAGGTTAAATAGGTAATAACAAGTCAATCAAGTGAATAGTAGTAGTACTCAAATTTTGTCCCATCTGAGATATGAGTACTAATGTGTTACCAAATTGAGGGTTAAAACCGAAAGGTTTTTTAATAGAACTCAGTCTTGAAAAGACAAGTATTTTAGGGCAACAAAATACTGTAAAAGTTATACCTATATAGACCTAGGGGTGGTGTCGTCCCTCATGAGAATTGGGAGTCATTCTCAAGAAAAGTCTATGAATGGAATGTGCACATGGCCATTAACGGTGCAAGAGTGAGAAAATGAGGTCTCAAGTGAACATAGCAAATGTGTGTGTGTTATCACCGGTTTGTTATCAAGGGATAGTGGTTCAATGCTTCAGCAACCAAAATTTCAACAAACTTTGTGATAATTACACTTAGGTAAAATCAAGTCAAAAGACATTTTACTTTATGCACCAATGCAAAGGTTTCTATAGAGAGTCATTATTTAATCAAGTGGAGGAATATTATATTTTAATATAATTTTTTGATTGATTAAATAAGTGTTACAAAAAGTGATTATTTAATCTAAGTGAGGGAATGTTATATTATTTTAAATAATATAATGTTAGATTAAATAATGTGACATAATGTGATTTGTCACACAAATGTGATTTGTCACACAAATGTGATTTGTCACAACTTATAACATATTATTGAGAGTCACAAAATTGGACACATGTATGTGCCCAAATGTGACATATTTTGGAGTTACAAACTTGTAACTCCCAAATATTACCCAATAATGTGTAGATTTGATATTACACATTTTGATTTGAATTTCTTAAAGCCATATGTGAAATATGGCTGTTAGAGATGTGATTTTAACTCCCATAATGTGTATGGAAGTTACAAAATTAAGTGGGAATGAATTTGGAACGTTTTGGCAAATTTGGAAAATTGGTTGCTGAAAAAATGACTTGGGTCGCTGCCTATGTTTTTCAGGTCGTGGCCCAAGAGGCAAAAATAAGCAAAAAAAACACACAGTGGGCTGCGGCTCATGTTTTTCAGGCCGCGGCCTGAGAGGCTGACAGAAATTTCCAAACTTCGGTTTTATCTAATTTTGAACGTTTCCAACAGCCAAATAACTCTCAAATCTCTATTTTAATTCCATAAACACCGAAGTAATCATTGGTAACAGCCATGGGGGTTGGTGGAATTTGAAATTCAAAGGGTGTCTCAAAACTCTATAAATAGGAGTCTAATCTCACTTGTAAGACACACAATTTTCCATCCACAAAGCACTTGGTTGGAAAATACACCAAAAAGGCTTGATAATTCCAGAGAGCTATTTCCTAGAGAGAACCCTTAGTGCTTAGAGAATAGGGGGAAATAAACTTTTGGACAAAGGTTTTGAACCTTGTTCAAGTTAGTGATCCCCACTACTCAACACTTTGGTTGTGTGGGAGTTTGTTCTTTTTATTGGTTTTATTTTCATTCTTTTGATCTTGTTTATCTTATTTACTTGTATTATTATTGTTTTGAGCTTGTAATCTTCTTATTTTACCTCTTTATATTTACTTGTATTTTGAGCAATTGAGTTGTAATGTTTATTTAATCAATTACCTTGTCTACTGTATTTTTTGCATAGAGTTGTATTTTGGTTTTTCCATATTTCCATTGAGTATAAAAATATATTCTCTAACAAAAGGGTCTTTTTGCTATTAAAGGATATATTAAGACTTTTTAGAACTTAGCAGAAAGTGGTAGAATAATATAAAGGCAGGAAGAAAAAAAATAGAAGACTCTCAGCTCATTTCTCTTTCTCCTTCACGACTTGCTCTCTCCCTCTCTTGATGACT
Source organism: Humulus lupulus (assembly GCF_963169125.1). NCBI lineage: Eukaryota > Viridiplantae > Streptophyta > Magnoliopsida > Rosales > Cannabaceae > Humulus > Humulus lupulus. Next base: position 188,437,450 of record NC_084802.1, read on the forward strand.
GAAGTTTTTGGGGCTGTTAAAGGAATGTTTAAGGCTTGGGAGCTAAGGATGAAGGAAGGGCAGAAGCTTAGGCTTGGAATTGGAGCTAGAAAACAGAGGAGAATTCAAGGGATTAAGGTAATTGGAGCAACAACTCAACTGGGGAGTAAGGCTACAATTTGAGGTAAGAACCTTGGTGATTAATCTTTGTGTTTTATTGAATTAGCTTAGGTTGAATCCTATGTTCTTGAGCTAATTTAGTCTAGACTTTTGGAGTGTTTGATTCTGGTAGAATTAAGACAGTGATGTTGCTATTATAGCTAAGGTTGTGATGATTAATAAATGTGTAAGTTAGTCTTGTAATTGTGGTTGGTTTGACTGAGGTTGATGAGTTTTGTAGGTCGAAAATTCTGGGTTAAAGCCTAGTAGTTCATGGTCGGGAAGAAGAAGAGGAAACCCATAATTTTATGGGTCGAAGGGGGCGCGCCGTGACCTAGCCAGGGGGCGCCGCGGCACGTGTGGCCCTTATGGCTTGAGATGCTCTCTGACTTGGGGGCGCTCCGCGACTTGCCTGGCCAAGTCGTGACCCACCTCCCCTTTGTCATGGGAGCTTGCTTTCTCACTTGGGGCAAGTTGTGATTTTTCGAGCCAAGTCGCGACCCGACTAGGAAGTTTGGTCTTAGAAGAGTTCTAAGTGTTTTTAGGGCTCGGGGGTTCGATCCTAGGTGCTCAGGACAATTTCTACTACCCGGTTTGGTAGAAATTGAGGTTCCGGAGGCTAGTTTTGTTCCATAGGTATTATATTTCTAATTGGAAGTTGATAGATATCAATAACTCTTGTGACTAGGTTTGTCGCCGAGGCTCGAGGCTAAGGATCGTGCTTGGAAGAATTTCACCTTCTCCTCTCGGAATCAAAGGTAAGAAAACTGCATCCTTTTATATGGATATGTTGGGACTAAGAGTTCCCTATACTTGTATGCAATGTTGTATGATGGTATTATGCCATGTGAGTATAAAATAAATGGTCTAAGAGTACCATAATTAATATTGGCGCACAAGGACGCGGCTCAGCCACTGGTAACAGAGGTTAATTAAATAATCACTGAGCTTGGCCTAAGCAAGCCAGAGTCAGTGGGTTGAATGCTGGGCTCGGCCTAAGTGAGCCGGAGACAGTGGGTTAAACAGAGGGTGCGACTTAAGGGCATCGACCCTGTATATTGTATGATATGTTTACTGTGGTTAATCTGATGAATATGACATGTTGAATACTTGGATAATAGATTGTTGATTTGTCAACTGTTATCACTAATTATGTGAATGCTATGGAATGCTGAGTATTTAGTTATGTTTTATGAATTATTGATTATCGTTATTGGTTATGTTATGATGTTATGGTTTTCTTGTTGGGCCTCGGCTCACAGGTGCTACGTGGTGCCGGTAAAGGCTAGGGTAAGATGGATCGACCATGGGTTGGAGAGCTCTAGGGGTGAGGTGTACATTGTCAGCTGCTCGGCCGCCACGGTCGAGGGAAATTATACAGGGACGGAAACCTAAAATGTGTATTTTTCCATTAGAGTAGCCTTGATTATTTATAATTTTTGGAAATTTTGTAAATACGTCTTTTAAACCATGATTTGGGATCCCATGTACTAAATATTCATTTTAATGAAAACGACCTATTTATGACCAAAATCTTTTAATCCTAACCTATTTATGATTTTAAATTCACATTTTTATTTAAATGACTTGGTTAGCAAGTGTTGCACTATTTTAAACACACAGTATAACGGTCTTGGTTATCCAGGGCGTTACAACAACATTGTAATATTTATGGTTGAACAGATCTTTGAACTTAGTCCAACTTAGAGTAGAAATGTCTCAAGTCTGAGATGCCACCTCCCACCAAATACGGGCATCATCTCTAAGCATATAGGTGGCACGGGCCACCCTGTCATTACCTTCCACCCTCATAAAATCCAGAATGGAGGTGATCATACTCATCCACTGTTCAGCCTTAAGTGGATCTGGTCCTCCCTCAAAGATTGGAGGATGTTGTCTCCTAAATCTTTCATAGAGTGGCTCCCACCTATTCCCAGTATCAGGTGGTTGTACAACTGGTGCCACAACATGTGGCAAGTTAAGTGCAACACTCCCTGACAGAGCCTGCTGCCGCAGAAAGTGAATCTTTTCTTCCTGGCTCTGAAGTCTAGCTTGCATATTAGCAAGCAACTGCTGCCAATTCTCAAGGACTGGCAAAGGGTTCTGGCCCTACTCATCATCTCTTGCCCCGACTCGGTGCCAGCTAGTCGAATTGATCGCCTTGGACGCATAACTATCCATGTTTATATGCAATCAACGACTCGACTGGACAGGCAATGATAGCAGGTTTATACTCATTCCATGGTCTAGCACCAAAACTCAACCAACAAAACACATTCATAATGCAAACAAACATTTAAACAATTATTCACATACAGTAACAATGCTAATAAGCACGCCTTATCATATTCACATAGCCGTCAAGGGCCATGCCCTATAAGTATATCTCATGCAGATAAAACATTTATACTTCATTTAAACACTCAAACACATAATCACATATATGGTTACCAAACCCTGAGTTGAGCTTGTCTTTAGAGGCGAGTGTACATCCCCAGCCAATCTTCAGGAACCCTTAAACCTAGATCGCTTTGATAACAAGTTGTAACGCCCTGGATAACCAAGACCGTTACACTATGTGTTTAGAATAGTTCAAGACTTGCTAATCAAGTCGTTTGAATATAAATGCGTTTCTAAAGTCAAGTGACAGGTTAGGGTTAAAAGATTTTGATCGTAAAATGGTTGATTTTCATTAAAATAAGAGTTTGATACATGGGATCCCAAAAAATAGTGTTTACATGGCAGATACAACCCTCAGAAGTCAACACAATAGTAGCCAGTCTAAATGGAAAAATACAAGTTTGAGCTCTAGTCCCGGTGATTTCCTCGATCGTGGCGGTCGAGCAGCTGCTGATGTACACTCTGCCCCCAAAACTCTCCAACTCATGGCTGGTCCAGCTTACCCTTTTCTTTACCTGCATCACGTAGCACTTGTGAGCCAAGGCTCATCAAGAAAACCAAATTCAACAAGCATAGATAACAACATAAAGTGCATAGTAAACTTTAGATTAACTAGTTCAACCAACAAAAAAGTACAAGCAGTAGTTTAGGCAACAGTAAACATATACCTCCAAACATATAATTCAACCTTTAATGCAAATATTTAGGTGTCGATGCCCTTAGGTTGAGCCCTCCAGTTATTTAGCTGATCCTGGCTTGCTTAGGCTGAGCTGCATTCAGTACGCTCAACATTAGCCCCGACTCCCTTAGGTCGTATTTTCACACCACACATAACAGATATACAAGTATCAGAACACATACGTTCGTTGACAGGGAATCTCAATCCCATTCAAAACTTGGGTGCAGTTTTCTTACCTTGAGTCCCGAGCGAAGGATGTAAAGCAATCCCAAACACGATCCTCTATCCCGAGCCATAAAGGTAACCCTTAAAGATGGCTCTGCCCCTAAGCTGTACCTCAAACACTTCTGGCTTCAATCCTTCAATCTCCAAACTTCAATTCCATAAGCCTTCTCTTCCAAAGCATCAAAACTCTCAAGGCACAAGAGAGGGAGAAAGAGAGAACATGAGTGAGAGGGAGAGAAAGTGCTGAGAGTTATTCCACTATGTTCTGGTTATTTCCTAGAGTTTAATTTGACTATATCCCTTAACCAAAAGACCAAATTGCCCCTGAAGTTAACCCAACCCTCTTGTTGCCCATAAGGGCAAAACAGTCATTTGCCCTGTTTCCAGCTAATTCCTCGAGTCGACCTACAAATTCTTAATTAATCCCGATATGCCCAACTAATCACCAAATACTTACTCATTATTCGATAAATCCCAAATATATGCTAAGTTTCCCAAAATATCCCTAGGCTCACCCCGAGCTGGGTATTAAACCCTACTGTGACTATTCTGCTAATTCGCTCACTAAGATCACCTCAAGTCGTATACTGTAAATATATCTACATAATAATGTGGTTTCAATCATTTAATGCATATAATCACATTTATGCCCTTATTGGGCAAAAATTACAAATATGCCCTTATAAGCAAGAATAGGCCCACATACATATTTAATATTTATAAATATGCATATAAATATATTCATATTATCATATAAATTATGCATGCCACATAGTCACGTATTAAATCAATCAATCACACATATATCAAATTATGCCCTCCAGGCACACTAATCAAAGCACTAAGCCCTATTAGCATTTTTGGGACATTACATGACCAATGTTGATTATTGATAAGATAAGTAAGTATCGTTATTATCTAATCTAATCATATCACAATGTTGACCATAGGTCAATTCAATCTTAATTCTGAGTGATTAATATTATGCTAATTATATTATACAAGTCTTTTGATTTGTTCGTTACCAGCTTACCCTACGGACTAGCTCATACTTACATATTGGAGATTTGGTAGTATAATTGAGTGAGAGTATTTATCATAGACGTGAAATCTATAACTTTTGTTTAAGAAGTGAAACGATAATTTCCTTATAGCTTGGTTCAAGTGTTAAATGATAGAGTACTCATTTTTGTATTTAAGTTTATGAAAATATCATTTACAAGGAACTTTGTGGGAGTTAAGGATAAAATACCAATGAGGGGTAAAACGGTAATTTTCACCCGTCTCATTAGTATCATCCATAGAGGATTGAATGGCGGTTATGGTTATAATAATGGATAGCGTATTTACATTTACTGTAAGCGTTCTATGAATTAAAGAGTGCAATTTCGAGTCTATAGTGAAGCCACGAGGAATTAATAAGGTAATGAGATTATTTGTTATAAATAAACTCACAGAAACTTATTGGAGCTTGAGTTCATGGATCCATGGTCCCCATATCATCTCTTATCAAAATGAACCTAATAGTCTTGAATTATTAATTATAAAATTATCATATTGACTAGGTCAATGAAAATAAATAATGTTAAATTATTTGTTGATATTTTGTGAGAAAATAAATAGAAGAAAAATTGAGGTTTTTATTGGAAAGTCTCAAAAGGAGAGTATTATAACCAATTGGGACAATTTTGTTGATATTGATAAATTAGTATTAATATTAATAAAATGAATTAAATAAAAGTCAAAATTATAATTGGTTAATTTTGACAAGTATTTAATTAAGTATAATTATTAATTAAGTAAAGTAAAATGGGCAACTAAAACCTATTTTATGTCCTAGTTAATTGCCTATATATCCTAGTGTTATAGAATGCATTAGGTAAGATAAATTTGACAATGTAAAAATTCACTGCTAATATTCTATACCTAGTCGTCCACTCTCAGTTTTCTCTCTAGGAATTTTCTTCTCATGTATTGAGACTTACCCACACAAACACTAGGTTGTTTTAGAGAAAGACTTGGAAGACTGTGGTCTTATTTCAAAGCAGTTTGGATTCCTTGCAATACCTAGCATTCAACAAGGGCAAAAGGTTGGGGAATCCAAAGGGTGTAGTCATTGTTCCGTTAAGCATCTCGTAAGTACTCTGATGGTTTTATTGTTGTATTTATGAATCTCTGTATGAAAACCACTTCTATGCATGTATTTATGTTTTTCTATGATATGTTATTTTGTGCAATAAAGAGCATGCACGTAGACTTATATAAATGAGATTCTATAGTCATTGCCCCTCCTGCCAACCATAGTTCTAACTTCACTCGCCTATTTCTCGATATACGAGATTGAAAACATAGAGTACCAAATATATATTTCAATAAAACACAAGGTACAAATGAGTATTTACCTTACTTTTTACCATAAAAAGGCTATACAAAAGTTGAACAACCTTATTTTCACTTATATTTTTTGTTTTCAGAAAATAAAAAAAAATCTATACATTATTGAAAAGTTTAGCATAAATTAATTTATATTATATTTAATGATATTATTCGAATTTTATAAGTTTTGTTAATTTAGATTTTAATTTTTTTCATCACCATTTTGTTGTGTTTGTGTTCTCTTCTTCTTAATCTAGATTCGTTGCAGAAAAGTTGACCACCACAATCAATGGGGAGATCACAATGACCCATCCTCACAAAGTGCACTGGCTTCATTTTCTTTATTGACATTTTTGTTCTTCTTTCTTTTACACTCTTATTTATATTTTTTAACGAGTCTTTTTAATTTTGTTCTTGATTTTCATATTTGGTTTTTCTTTTTCATGGTTTAGTAGCAGGTTAATGACACATTTTTCAATCTATTTTTAACTTCGTTTTTTTTGGGTTTAGTAACAAATTATTGTGTTATTACTGAAAATATTAATAATTTGTTACCATACACTCTAAAATTGAGAAAACTATAAAATGGTTACTCTTGTGTCTTTTTTAGGAAAAGAAAATCAATTTAAGATTTAAAAATTAACTTGCAATTTTTTTGTTGTTGTAAATAAGTAACTAGTTACTAGATAATTGACAGTTGAGAAAATTCGCAATTGGTTATTTTAATGACTTTTCCCAATTTAATTTTTAAAAAAATTATAAACAAGTATATAGTTACTTGGTAACTGGTTACTGTAACATCTTTTTCATATTAAAAAAAATCAGATTCAAAGATTTAATTTTATTATTGCAAAATCCAACGAATACAAGGCGGTTTTCCCGGAGGAGAAGAAATTTGGAATTAAGATTGAACTCGAAGATATAGTTGAGGAGATTAACTACTGACAACCTTCAATTGTGTGTTATGTGCTTGGATCGAATCCACCAGTGAATGTTATGGATGGCTTTGTGAGGCGTTTATGGAAAGAGAATGTGGATAAGGTAGGAGTTATCTCTCATGGTATATTCATTATCAGGTTTCACTCTCTGGAATTTCGTGATAGGATTCTTGGTGGTGGTTATTTGTTCTTTGGGAAAAAGCCGATGGTTATGAAGCCATGGAACTCTGTTGATGATTTTTCTAAAGAGGATATTACATCAGTACCTACTTGGACTCAATTGGGAGGTTTGGATATCAAATATTGGGGTGAATGCTCTCTTTTTAAGATAGTAGGGTAGATAAGAAGGCCACTTCAAGTTAATAATATTACCAAATGGAGGGACAGGTTAAGCTATCCTAGAATTCTTATTGAGGTTAGCTTGGACCAAGAGTTTCCTACTAGCATTGGGTTCTTGAATGAGTTTGATCAGGAGATTGAGCTCCAAGTTGAGTATGAATGGCTTCCGATTGTTTGTCATCACTGTTCTGGGTTTGGTCATGAAACTCAGCTATGTAGGAAAAAACAACCAGTAAAGCAAGAATGGGTACCAAAGAAGACTAGGACAGAGGTGTCGGTGCAGAACATTGTTGATGAGGATGGTTTTCAGGAAGTGAGTAAGGGTGTTAAAAGGCAGGAGCATAAGCCAAGTCCAATTCTAGTGACAAATCAGTACCATACATTGGCTGAGGAGATTGTAATAGAGGAGGTACAAAGGCTAAATACTGGAGGGGGGCGGGGGGGGGGAGATCCTTCTATTTTTAATGGATAAAATACTATGTTGGAATGTTCGAGGGATTAACAGTCAGCACAAGCACTGTGAAATCAAGCAACTGATCAAGTCAAAGCGAGTGGGGCTGGTTAGTCTTCTTGAAACAAAAGTGAAGAATAAAAATATGGGGGTATTGTATTCAAGTTTATTTTCTGGTTGGTGTTTTACCAATAACAATCCTTGGGTTGATAAAGGCAGAATAATTGTTGCTTGGAATATGAATATGTACTCTATTGATAATAGAGAATGTACAGATTAATTAATACATTGTTTGGCTCAAACTCCAAATAGGACAGGTCGATTTTTAATCACCTTTGTCTATGGTTTTAATGAGGAAAGAGCGCGGGGAAGGCTGTGGCAAGATATTCAGAGGTTGGCTTTGCAAATTGATGTTCCATGGATGGTGGTAGGAGATTATAATGAGATTCTATACCAGCATGAGAGAATAGGCAAAAGAGTCAGGAAAATGGCAGCCACATCATGCCGAGAATGTATGATTTCTTGTCAGTTGGAGGATCTAAAATTTTCAGGATGTTATTTTACTTGGAATAACAAGCAGCAAAATGATGAATGGGTTTGTTCAAAGATCGATCGTGCAATGGTTAACTCGAAATGGACTGATGTGTTTCAAGAGTCTAAAGCAACTTTTCTTCCTGAACGCATTTTTTATCACAGTCCTATTATTATTTCTTTTTATGTTGAGATGACTTTGGGGAAGAAACCATCTCGCTATTTTCGGATGTAGAAGGAAGCTACTTCATATGAGGATCGAGTTAGTACTTCTTGGAGGGCTCCTGTTTATGGTACTGAGATGTTTAAGGTGGTTACAAAATTGAAAAGGCTAAAACAAGTCCTTTTAGAGATTAACATAGAAGGATATCAGGACTTACAAAAGGCAGAAATGCAAGCAAAGATTCAGTTGTTGGCGACACAGGGAGCTTTGCTTAAAGATCCTCTTAACTCTGTTTTGCTGAAGCAAGAACAGTTAGATAGTGAATGTTTTTCTCATCTTCATAAAGCATACATATCATTTTTGGCTCAAAAAGCTAAATCAGCTTGGGTACTTAATGGAGATGAAAACACTCACTTTTTCCATGCCTCCTAGAGAGCTAGAAGATTACAGAATAGAATATTGTCCATCAAATCTTAAACTGGTAGCTGGGTAGATACACCAAATGGTGTAAGGGATGCTTTCCTCGGATCTTATCAAAGTTTATTGGGGTCTAATATGCAACATAGGAGGAAGGTAATGTAGTCCATCGTGAATTTAGGTCTTGTTATTACTGATGTGCATAATCGTATTTTGTCCACTGAATTCTCAGCACAAGAAGTTAAGGCAGTCATGTTCTCCATTTCAGGTAGGGGTGAGCATCGGTCGGTTTGGGCGGTTTTTTCACAACAAAAAATCTAAAATTCGGTTTTTGATCCGGATTGGTGCAATCCAAAAACCGACCGAACCAAACCAGTTTAAAAAAAACCGACCGTTTTGGACCGCGGTTTGGTCGGTTAAACCGACCAAACCGAATTGATTATTATTTTTTTTTTTTGAAAGTTTTGGTTAAAAAATTAAAATTTTTGGATTGTTGGAATCCATTTTAATAATTAATAGTGTTTTCCAATATATATCCATATTGATGGTTCTAGGGCATTAGGTCCTCTTGATGAGAATGAAGCCATAATTGGTGATGGTTTTACTTCCAATTCAATCTTTCCCCGAGATATGTAGGCTATAGGATTCCTGAATTCAACAAAATATATCATTGGTCAAAGTCAAGTCAAAATGAAAATAAGTGGCATATATAGTGAAACAAGTCAAGAGTTTTAGTCGTACTTAGCAATCTTCAAATATTCATATACAAAATTTCCCTGAGAGGCATTGAGATGAGATGCAGGAAGAATAAAGGTTTGAGGAATTGTTCTGATAATGGAGATATGATTAATTACTATCACTCCAACAGCACCCTCCAAGGAATTACCACTAATTTAATCCACTGAGGAAAAACAAAACAAAATATACAAACTTTATACTCAGATGGGGCTACATCAGCAAGAACCCGAGACGGATCTTTTAAGGCTCCTCTAGATTTTAGAAATTTGATCACTTCAAAATTGGTAAGTGGACCAGCATTGGCCTCTAAACTGCATAACAATGTGGAAAAACCTCACTTGTAAAATACCTAATAAAGTAAACATTACACAGAATCATTCATGAATAATCTAAAACCACTAGATAATAATATAGTAAGAACATACATCTTCATTTTCCAACAATCAAATGGGGACACAGTTCATTCAAGCACAGCCATGCCTCGAGAAGTTATAACCTCCTTTGCTCGATGATCTCTGACAAGAGACAAGGGGTCTGAAATAACAAACACATTCACAGAACATTAAAATAGGACAGCTGATTTTTTAGTCCCAAAATATATATACATCCCAATAAATATATACTAAAAGAAATTGTAGTTACATACATAAATGTTACACAGTTTTAATAGAAAAACCTGATACAAAACAGCCAGGCAACATAGATATGTAAATTATTGCTTTACTCATCATCCAATAATTGTAACTTAGCAAATTAAATAATCTCTATAATCAATAAATTATTGATTATTATGAAAAATATATTTAGGGGAATGTTCTAGAGGGACACACACGTATATAGTAGTGATCATCCTCAATCCTTGTCAAATTATATATACATATATGCATGTAGATCTGCGTATAAGAATGTACGGTAACCAAAAGGAAAACGTCTGAATCTCTCTATATCTAAAAGTAAAACCATACCTGAAGAGCTCATCACATATGAAGGGTCATTAATACACTACTCGTATATATTGTTTCCCCTGATCATTGGTGAAACTAGCACATATTTTACATATATAGTCTATCCTCTTAAAGAAGATAACACAAACATGGCTTTTCAAAGGCATTTGTTCTCATTCTTTAATTCGATTTATAGCCTCCGTTGTATCCATGTTCATTATGAAGTAGCTTTACATCCTTAACATGCAAGACCGCTACTATCCAGTCAAATTACTCTACTCGATCGAATTAGGTGTGCAAAACAAAGCTCTGCTGTCCTTTTAACTTAAACAGTTATATGTTCATGTTCCATTCTCACTGAGACAAAAAATCAAACATATTGACTACATCAATTTCCACCTCAGCCATACTTGATACTTAAAACACATACTTCGTTTCAATATGTTCCAGAACCATAATATCAGTAAAACAACTCATTTTATAAAGGTAGATTCACAAGACAAATCAAAATCTTCCCCTTCACCTTGTTTGAATCAAAACTACCAGGATTGCATGATTCACTGAATAAAACAAACGGTTATTATTATACATTATTAATATTGATCTATATATATAATTTCATCTAACAAGAAGACTACTATATTATTATACAAATTCTCATATAGGATTAATAGTGTTTTCCAATATATATCCATAATGATATATATATGTCTCACTCTGTTTTAACGAAGCTGCATTCCTCGAGTCACTGTGTCCGTGAGTGAAGCAGTCGCCGGAGTGGGAAGGCACTGTGTCCGTGAAGCAGTCGCCGGAGTGGGCTGGGCAGTGCTGTCGCCGAGTCGCGTTTGCTTGGTGTCGGTCCGTTCCGTTCGTTTCGTTTGGGCAAAGGGATAAGCAAAACAGAGAGGAAGAGGAGGAGATGATGAGAGAGACAGAGAGGAAGAGGTTGGGCTGTTTCGTTCCGTTCCGTTCGTTTGGGCAGTAGCCGGAGGGAGGAGACAGAGAGGAAGGAAGTAGGCGACACCGTAGGGGCTGAGCTGCTGAGAGGAGTATATGCGATGTGATAGAGATAGAGAAACCGAGAGAAGAGATGCCCCAAAAACATATCAGATTTTATTTATTTTTTAATTAATAATTATATAATATTATATTATTATATATAATAGTGCTCGGTCGGTTTTGGTTCCGTTCGGTCGGTCCGGACAATATTTCCAAACCGACCGAACAGTGGCGGTTTGCGCCGTTGGCGGTTTTTTCGGTGTTCGGTTTTTTCGGTGTTCAGATGGTCGGTTTATCCGGATTTTTCGGTTTTTCGGATTTTATGCTCAGCCCTAATTTCAGGGATGAAAGCTCTTGGTCCTGATGGTTTCAGTAGCTTTTTCTATCAGGATAATTGGCATTTGGTTGGCTTAGAGGTTAGTGCTGTAGTATTATCTTTTCTCTCTTCGAGTAAGCTTCTTAAGGAGATCAATGCTACATCTATCACTCTTATCCCTAAATCAGTATGCCCTGATACTGTGAGTGATTTTAGACCTATTGCTTGTTGTAATGTCCTCTATAAAGTAACCTCCAAGATGATTTGCTCACGGCTTAGAGCGGTACTACCTGATTTGATTGCGGAAAATCAAGGGGGGTTTGTTCATAGGAGATATATAGCACATAATATTATGATTTGCCAAGATTTAGTGAGACATTATGGTAGGAAAAACTGTAAGCTGAGTTGTATGATGAAGTTTGATTTAAGGAAAGCTTATGATACCATTGAGTGGGACTTTATTGAAGAGATGCTAAATGCCTTCAACTTTCCTCTGAAGTTTATCAACCTCATTATGAGTTGTGTTAGAACACCAAGGTTCTCTCTGATGATTAATGGATCATTACATGGATTTTTTGCCACTAAACGAGGATTGCGGCAAGGTGATCCAATGTCGCCATTACTTTTTGTACTAGGTATGGAATATTTGTCTCGCATTATGCTCAAAGTGGGTTCACATCCCGAGCTCGAGCTACTTCCAGATTGAATCTTGTTAAGTAACTCTTCAATGTTTCACCCGGTTGCTGCCGGACGTTAGTTAAGGTGGATGCTTCTGGTCTGACCCCTACCATTGCTCTGAACTGCTTCTTAAAGTCTTTGGACAACTGCTCCCTGAGGTTATTGAGTGTCTCTTATACTTTTCGAACCAACTTTTGGCAGGTCCTTCCAATGATGTTGGAAACAACATGCACCTGAGCTCGTAACCCACGTTACTGGCTCTCATGATAGTGTTGAACGTGCTCAGGTGACTACACGGGTCGGTCTTTCCTTCAAACGTAGGGACGTGAGGAATCCGAAACCCTTGAGGAAATTGAGTGTCAGAAATATGGGGAGCAAACGGCTCGAGCTCCTCATCAGAGTCCTCATATCGACCATTTCCTCGTTCATTCTTTAAAAGCCTAAAAGCTCTTTCGAGCTGATCGATTCTTTCTTGGACTGGGTCAGTAGGAGGTACTGTTTGGAATTGACTGTCATTGATCGCGATTCCAGGCTCGCGTCTTCGCAAGGGATCTCTACACACCTATTCAAGCGATCCCTCAGGTCCGGATTTGTTTGATCTCCATTCCCCCGACTCTGATTCAGATGATTGCGCAGGTCAGGACGATTCTTGCGACTTCCAGTATTCTTACGACCTCGGTCATGCTTACTGACCGACCTGGTATCTTCGGAATCTTCACTGGTAAAACTCATTGCGCGGTTATTTCGAGATGGATTCTTTCCACGTCGCCTCGTCTCCGCGGTGCGAGACCGAGACGTCTGACTTTTCTCAGATGGAGCGCCTCTCCGCTCCTGGAAAGTCACCCTATTCCCTTGTCCATTTCCTGCACGCCCTTGATCTTGATCTCGAACAGGTTGAGCGTTTCTACGGGGCGGCGAAGGATATCTTATGGGTGACGGAGGGAACCGTATAGGCGACGGTGGCTGCCACCCTTGTCGCGGCCTAGAGGGTCCTAAATTTGCCCGAGATGGGTCAGTCGCATTCGGTGCGCTACCAGGTACCTGAGTCCGAGCCTCTGCAGGGGTTCGGTTATTCTCAATTCCTGCAGGCACTTCCACAGGCGGGTTAGGCGGGACTCGAGCTCGGGTACTCCTCTGAGGCCTAGGAGGAGCAGATGGCTCTGCTGGCGCCGAAGGTTGAGTCGGCCTCCTTGTGGCAGCATCCTTTCGTGGACGCCCATGGGGCCTCCGGGGAGGAACATGCACGTCCCTTGGAGGAGGGACTTGGTTTTCGCGCGGAGGCGAGGGCTGGGCCACCTGCGCCTCTTCGGCTATCCTAGTCAACTCCTCATTCCGTTTGTTGGCCTCTGCCAACAGTTGTTTCAACTGCCGGTTCTCCAGTTCTACAATAGGAACGTAACGCTCAGGATTGTAGTACATATCCTCATCCCTTGGTGGAGGCGGTGGTCCCCGGGAATCAGAGGACCCACTTCTCACCTCAGCATCCGGGTTCTCCATTGGTTGTTTTCCAAGACGCCTTGGGTAGTTTTCATCAGGGGTGTTCTGATTGTTTGTGGCCATAATTTTCTCAGGGATGAACGCTCAAGGCTCTCAATGAAAGCACCAAACTGTTGACGCCGTTTTTCGTCAAACAGTGAAAGAAGAGCACATAAACAATAGTTAATAATGGCCAATTGAAATAAAACAATGTAAACACACAATTTTTACGTGGTTCAGCAGTTAAATCTTCCTAGTCCACGAGTCTTTGTTATTAAACTCAAGATTATCTCTAGGAATTCTTCAAGAATGAATTCTCCAGAGTTTTCTCTCAAGGATCAGAATTTCGGTCCTTTACAATGATGCATGGCCTCTCTATTTATAGAGAAGGCTGTAGAATACTATCCCACATATTTTAGGTAGTTACTCTTTTTGTATAAATAAAATAAATGGCTTTAAATGCCTATATTCAGATATAAAAGGAAACGTCCCCTGAAGACCAAGAGACGTATAACTGACCAAATAATATCTCACGATTCTAGGGGATTTACAATAATAAATGAGGATTACATCTCATATTTATAACACTTGTAGATATTCAAGGTGGTTATCGCGTATCTCTAAGGCTTTAGCCTCCCAGGTTTCCCGTCATCTATCGAGCTAGGAATATCTCCCGAGGCCACACGACTTTCGAGATCGTATGTGCGTCGAGCTCGGGACCCCTGATCCGAAGTCGTCCCTGAAGATGAGTGTGTTCCCGAAGCTATTTTTCGAGATCATGAATACTTCGAGGTCGTCTATATCCTGGAAGCTCGACATACAATCCTGGAGCATGTTTCCAACCTTATGAGTCCACTTATTTGTGAATCCAACTTTCGAGGTCATAATTAACATAGCTCGAAATCTGGGTGTAACAGAAATATGAGATTAAAGCAGGCTACGATACTCTTTTTGGGTCTCCACGCAAAGTTCATTGGAGGAATGTAGTTTGGAATAGGCTCAACATCCCTAAACATAGATTCATATGCTGGCTTGTTATGTTAGGAAGACTCCGCACCAGAGAACAAACTGCCAAATTCAATGGTCTTATGGATCAATCTTGCTTATTATGTGGAGATTGCTATGAAGATATTCAACATTTATTCTTTCAGTGCACATATAGCAAGTGTTGTTTGCAGGCAGTGAAGAAGTGATTGAGTGGCAGGCCCAAGCAGAACAATATGCACAGTTGTTTCAGTGGATTACAAAGGTGAAGCACTTGAGCAAAACCAGAAGGAACTTTCTCACAGTTGCAGTTGTCGCATTAATGTACCATATTTGGAGAGTGAGAAATGATGTTTTATGGTCTAAAAATGTAGAGTCCAAGAACTTTACTTAGCTAAGATAGATAGTAGTATGATAGTATTTATAGCATTATCTTTGTTACTATGGATTTTTGGTTCAGACCGGGAATTATTTGGACACTCATAGTAGTACTTATAGATTTTCTAAGTTTAATCTATAGTTTAAGAATATTAAGTATAACCTAAGGTTTGATTAAAGTGACTGATATTAAGGATCATATTTATTATATTATAAGGTTTAGACATCAACCAATAGGATTTGAAGCACATGTTATGAATGGTAATTAAGGATTAAGTATTTTGGAGGATTAAATCTAATAAGAAGTAAAGTTTGAATGTTATAGGGTCAGTCAGCAGCTTTGAGTACGTTGAGGGCTTAGTCAAGGCTGTTTACTCCATTCAAACTTAGCTAAAAATGTGTAATTTCGTGTTTAAATATTCAGCGAGTGCCGATATATCGCAGCTATAGGGGGCGATATGTCGCAGCACGTAGATACGGAAAACACGAAACGATGCACGGTCGCCTCGGGCATACTGGCCCAGGCGATATATCGCCTACAGGGGGCGATATATCGCCTCCTTCAGCATATGTTCAATTGTTTTTTAATTCTTTTCCTTTCAGCCATTCAAACTTCTTCATAAGTCCAGCATCTTTTGAATGAGTCTTCAGCCTCTGCTGAACGATTATTCAAATGATTATCACCTAAAAAGCCATTATTTTTATTCAAGTAAAATCAAGATCTTTTCATCTCCAAACTCTATAAATAGGACCTAGTACCCAGCCATTATTCACCATTTGCTCTAAGTTCAGAAGCTGCTAGTGTTAAGTGAGTGTGAGAGTGTAAACACTTGGTTTGGGGAAAAACTATAAGCTTAAACATCATAAGCTTATCAAACACTTTGGGAAGTGAGTTCTATAGTATTTCGGTGGAGGTTAGATTGATCTTGCAAATCTTTGAGGTAACCAAAACTCTAGTTCCTTTCTGTATTATGTTTCCTTTCTCTTAGTCTTCTACTCAATTTCCTAACCTCATTCTTATTTTGGTTAAGGAATCCAAGTTCTTAAGCACTTAAGTTGTGGTAAGCATATTTTCTTTTAATGGTTTAGTCTTCCTATTCTCTTTCATTTCATCTCCTTTCTTTAGACTCACTCTTGTTCATTATGGTTTTAGGAGTGTTCCAAAAAGTCCCAACTCAGTCCATTTTATCCCGGTAACTTTGGTAAGGAAAATAGGCTAGAATCTATATGTTTATGTTTATGTTATCTTATGTGTTATGTTATGATATGTTATGAATGTGTTATGAATTTGTTATGCATGTGTTTGTTGTAGGCTTGGGCTTATGCCCTATTTGACTAACAAGACCCCAAAAAGATTGTGGGCATATGCCTATTTAGCTGGTAGGACCCCACTAATCTCATGGGCATAAGCTTGTTTAGTCTATGGGACCCCAAGTAATAATGGCCATTATAATAAGTGAATTATGTGTTATGATATGTCTTTACGTTATTATGAAATTATGTTTATGTTTATGACTATGTGTTAGATTTTCCTTGTTGGGCATTAGGCTCATTCCTTTCTGTTTATGTGCAGGAAATAAGCTTTAGAGGTGGAAAGATTCGTGACGCTTAGAGGATGTGTATCGATGGTGAATGGAGTCAAGGGGCCGAGCGTTATTCGATTCGAGGATGTAGTCTTGTTTATGTTTTTATGGTTTTAAATGTATTTTCCGCATTTTCTATGTAACTCTTTTTAGTTTTTAAGTTATTTTTGTTTTAAAGACAATGGGTACCCATATCCTACTTATTTTTATGAAAGTAACATTTGTTTCTACAAGTTTATAATAAATTATGGTATTTCTGCAAAAATGTAAGTTTTATGTATAGTTTCGTTAATGGTCCAAATAGTCTAGATTAGTGGGTCACTACAAAAAAATTATGACATGTAAATCACATAGTTGAGGCAATTAAAAGGGATATTAAAATTAGAATGTATATGTTCATGCCAAAAAAGGCAAGTTGTACAGATACGGATTGGTTCTCAAAATTGTAAGGCCTTCCTCATGCTTCTATAGTATACGGTAAAGGGGATTAGGAGTAGTTACAAAGGAAAGATGGATTTGTACATGTTGATTTTGAGCAATACAATGATTCTTATTCACCAAAAAAAAATGATTTAATCTTATTTAAAAAATGGTAGGTAACCATTTGGTGCTCTTGGTTTCTGCAAAGTTGAGCTTTGGTACCCTTAATTATGAATAATACTTACATGGTACCTTGTCTTTACAAAATCAAGATAAAATGGTACGTTGGGCTCAAATTTGATCAATAAATTTTATAATACGACCGAATTTCCCTTGGTATTTTTTCAATATTTAAAAATTAAAAATATATTTAAATTATTAAATAAAAATATATAAATCTTCATAAAACTAAACCCTAAATATTTCCAGTTCTTTCTCTTTCTTCATTTTCTACCTATCACCTTATCTTCTACGTGCAAGTGAACGATGCCGACTACATGTGCTTCTGGTCGGAGGCTGGGTTTGCGGAGGCTCCAAGATGATGGATACACGACAGACATGCTTGGCGACGAGTTTGTACACGGCAAAAGGGGATTGGGCATCGTCTTCTACCTCGGTAGTGGTCGACGAGGTGAGCAACTGGGTGGCCAATGAGATCTTCAAAAGTTGCCTCTTTGTTTGAAAGTATAAAATTTGGGCTTTGGGCTTTGGGTTTTTTTTTTTTTTTTTTGAGTTTGCATATGTGTTTGATTTTGAGAAATATGAGTTGTATGTTAATTTTATTTAGTTAATTGTTCTTCAGATCTGGGTTCACACAGTGAGTTGGGTGCACAAAGTGGTGTAGCAACGGGATATGGTCATTTTTCTTATTTCATTTCAAAAAAGCTAGTTTCTTGATTTTTATGGATTTATTTGGTAATTTTTGTTTGTAAATATGGAATGGATTTCTTCAATAATTTAAGTGTCATCGACCTCCATCACAATCGAGCTTGGTGTCTAGGTGGGAGTCACTATTGCATATTCCTAAACCTACTCCATTCAATGCCTTCTACACCTCATAATTAGTTGATAAGAAGTTTTCTATTCTATGTTCTATTGTTGGCATAAATTTGGATGACCTTATATTCTTATTTTGGAGTTAAAACTACTTTGTGATGAGGGAATTTTATTTTTCCGTAGCTTTCGTTTCAAAATTTTGGTTGACTTACTCAAATACAACATTTTGATTATTGAAAAAAAAATGTTTAGAACTGGGTTTTATGAGTTGTATGAAGGAGATGAAGACAATGATGTTGAAAGAGAGTGAGAAGATGAGGAAGAGAAGAATAATCTGTACATTTAGTTTTTTAATTAATTTGAAGATTTGAATGTGATTTTTTTCATGATAATTGTAATGGGTTGTTCGTAATATGATAATATGTATTCGATGAGATCTGTTTTGTTACCAATTTTGAAAAATAAAATTTGTGTATGGGCTTATGGATTTTTGTTTTGCCAAATCTAATTATATATTTTTATTAATTAAATATATTTATAAATAAAAAAAATCAATTAAAATTAATAAATTTATTATAATTAAGGGTAATTTGGTCATTATGAAGAATACGTTGACCGAATTCGAAATGAAGGTACAATTTTTAACTGATTTTAAAAAATGAGGGTACCAAGTAAGTAATATTAGTAATAGATGTTACCAAAAATGATATTTTACTAAAACATTTTGTTGTTGACAAGTAACTAGTTAGTTGGCAACTATTAACTTAGAAAATGAGTAACCCGAAATTGTGATGTCTCTTCAAAATTTTAAAATTGAAGGGTTAATGCAAAAAGAACATACCTAGGTACTAATATATAGTGGAAATTATGTGAAATGTCAATTTTTCTACATAAATGTGATAATTTTAACTATGGAAAACTTTTACGGGATTAGCACATTTTGATAGAAAAGAAAAACATACGGGGCTTATTTTCCCACATATTTTCAATTTTAAGAAAATGAAAAAGCCTTATGTTGTACCCTAAAAATACAAGCTCAATCGTCTTGTTCAAGATACAGTTGGTGAGCAATAAATGAAGGCTACTGAACTTTGAAGATGTCTTACTAACTCCAGACTAAATAGCTCGAGGTTACGTCACCGAGTTTGGCTATTTAAGATCCTCAAGATCGCCTCAGATGTGTGTGATAGAGAACCAGTAACACAACTTCCAAATCGCCTTCATCAGGCTTCGAGCATCACTCGGGTCAGATCGCCCTGACGTATATCCTCCAGTTCGAGGAACACATTCAGCTTGCGACAGTCTTGTGAAGAGTAAAAGAAAGATTCCCCACAAAACTTGGAGATTGATATGCACAATTAATATTTGTAACCTTTATCTAATAAATGCCTGATATCAAGGGAATTAACGTATTTAATGAGTTTATGTATTTTAGAAGTTACCTATTCTTGTAAGTTACTAAATATTGAACAGTTACCCAAAATTGTCCACCAACCCCCTATAGATACAGAGGGAATTGATAGTAAAATGGATCGAATTTTGTATGCAAAAACTTTATAGAATTTGTCTTAAACAATTTCTCCAAGAGTGCTAAAATAGAATAATATTGACTCGTGAACTAGGAGTATTTTAACCACTGAACCACGCAAAAAACTCCTTGTGCTCTTTATTTACGGTTTAGAAAAGCCTAATCACCTTTGTTCGGATTTCTTAATCTACTGTTGGCAAAAAAATGTGTCAACATCTTACAATATTAAAAATATAAATATTAATTAGTTTATATTCTTTTTAAGGGTATTGTTGTAATTTTATATGTTTTGTTAATTTTGATTTTTTTTCCTCTTATCCTTTGAGTTGTGCTTGTGTTCTTTTTCTTCTTAATCTTGATCTATTGCAAAAAAAAAGTTAGCCACCCTAATCAATGGGGAGTTTTTAACAACCCATCCACAAAAAGAGCATTGGCATCGTTTTCTTCCTTGGTTTGTATGTTTTTCTTCTTTGTACTCTTCTTTTTCTCACATCCTTATTTATATTTTTGAATGAGACTTTCTAATTTTTTTTCTTGATTTTCATTTTTTTTTCGTGGTTTAGTAACAGGTTACTGACACATTTTCCGATCTATTTTTAACTTTTGGTTTTTTTTGTTTAGTAACAAATTATTGTTTTATTACCAAAAATATTTGTAACTGAACAAAAAAAAACCAAAAGTTGAAAATAGATCGGAAAATGTGTCAGTAACTTGTTACTAAACCACGAAAAAAAATATGAAAATCAAGAAAAAAAATTATAAAGACTCATTGAAAAATTTTGAAAATGGTTACACTTATGTCTTTTTCAAGTTAAGAAAATCAATTTTAGATTAAAAAATTAACCTAGCAATTTTTTGTTACAAATATTAACGAGTTACAAGATAACAAACAATTGAAAATTGCGACAAAAAAATTGAAAAATTGGCAATTGGTTATTTTAATGACTTTTCCAAATTTAATTTAAAAAATTAATTTCATGTCTAAAATTTAATTTGTATTTTTTTTAAGAAAAAATTGTTATAAACAAGTATCTAGTTACTTGGTAACTGGTTATTGCGACGTCTTTTTCATTTAAAAAAATTAGATTCAAAGATTAACTTGTGTTAAAATAAATCATTTTGTTGTTGACAAGTAACCAGTTACCGGGTAACTATTAACTTAGAAAAAGTGCATGGCTTCTTTTTCTAATTTTCCTTGTATGATTTTCTTCTTCATATTCTTCTTTTTCTTACATTATTAATTAATTTTTGAATGAGTCTTTTTAATTTTGTTTATGGTTTTCATATTTTTTCCCCTTGGTTCAGTAACATGTTAATGCATATTTTCTAATCAAATTTTAACTTTTGGATCTTTTTTTTTTAGTTTAGTAACAAGTTGTTGTTTATTACTAAAAATATTAGTAACTGGTTATCATGCACTCTGAAACTGAGAAAATTAGTAACTAGTCGCTTTGATGTCTTTTTCGGGTTGAAAAAATTAGTTTCATATAAAATAAAATTAACTTACATTTTTTACGGAAAAATACCACTTTGATCCATGTATTTTGCTCGAATACTCACTCAACCCCTATGTTTTGTTAAATGACATTTCAGAAACATTGTTTTGCAAAATAGAACAAAATGATACACTGGACTTGATTTTGGTCAAAATATTTTTCAATATGAGTAAAATACCCCTAAGTTTTTTAATTAATTAAATATATAATAACAAATTAATATAAAATTTAAAAAATTAATAAAAAATCTATATTTTAATAAAATAAAACTTAAAAATAATTATCATAAACAAAAGTTAAACATAAATACTAAACTTAAAACCCAAATTTAATTAAATTAATAAAAATCTAATAAAAAACAAAAATTAAAATCAAACCAAATAATTAAAACACAAATGTTTTGTGTTCATCCTTCAGCCCAGATTACAAGGCAAAAAATACATGAATACATGCTCTGAGAAAATCCTATTAACTCGAATGAATACATGGTGAACATTAATACTTTTACATATTTTGCAACACATCCAAAAAAAAGAAAGAGAAAATATTGATATGGAAGAACAACCTAGATCTTAAATATATCTAATACCCAAATGTCAAATACATTTGTGCAAGGATCCTAATTTTCTCTTGTATGCATAAACGTTGCTGAATTTGCAGAAAACCTCCATTGTTAAACTCTCTAAAGCCTAATACTAGTGACTCGTGGACTAAGGCTCATTAACGCTCCAACCACGTAAAAACTGTGATCTTGTTCATTTCTTAGCCTTTCTTTCTAGCTCTTATTTCTCAATATATTTATAGTTTCTGAAAAACTCGGTAAACATTTTGATACTTTCATTGAGAGCTGAAGAAAGCTTGAACAAGTCCTTGTCAGCTACAAATGTGGTGAACACTAGACATACCGTGTTTGATCTCGCTCAACAGCAACAACAACAAGACAATGGGGAACCATTGCAAAACCAGCAATTTTCTCAAGACCAACTGGAGGATGTGCCTTATCATGGGCCCTTGCCTGACAACTCCCAAAACTTCAGAGAAGGGGGTGAATACGATGAAGACTATTACAAAGAAGATGGAGAGGGTTATGACGACCACGAGGCTGAGCATCCAGTTGACCTTGACGAGAATGATGTGGAACCTGAACAGGAGGATCCAGAAGTGGTCTGTCTGAGACAACAAGTCCTCGACCAAGAACCAAGGATGGCGGAACAACAAGAGACCACCCTCCAGATGCAAGAGTCACTCTTGGATCTTCAAGCTTTTATTGCTGCTCAGGGATTTATAGTCAATCCCTCAGTTGTTCCTCCCCCGTGAATTCAGCCGTCTGTCCTGCCTACAGGGACTGCCGTACCAAACAACGCTACAACCCTTACTCCTCTTCCTCCAGGATGATCCCCTCATCTCGGAGCCGGTCCATCGAACCAAGCTTAAGAAAAAGGGAAAGCCAAAGTGGCCGATCCCATAAAAAAAAGAAAACTCCTCCAGCTCCAAAAACCAGGGCATTCCCAAGGCATTTCTATAGGAAAGAACGAATGAATCCTATCCCAGGACGAAATCATCCGAACAATCTACAGGAAAAACGCTCGCAGGGTACTAAGCCCCGGAATGTCCCCAGATAGGACGATCAGGGAAGATGTTTTTATCCCAGTGCTTTCGTGAACAAGGATCACGGAGGATGTAGACTCGGAGAGGAGCCGGAAGCGGTTAGTTCGGGAGATGACATATCCTGTGTTGATTTGTGAGATGACCTTAATACTTGGAAGGAGCAGGCCTGAAAAGAAAAGCTTCGACCTCGAGGAGGCGACTTGAGGAATAACCTCAACAACAAAAGGAACGAAAGAGTTCCCCTTGATGATGGAATGGCCAGGTAGTTCATGGAACATCTGGCCGCTCTAAAAATGGTCACGGACCACTTGGTCCAGAAACAAGAAGGCGGAGGTTCCAATTTTGAAGACGAAGAAAAGGAACTGTGCGCCAAACACATCCTGGACGTCGTGTTACCTAAAGGGTTCAAGATGTTGGACATACCAGCATTGTAACGCCCTGGTTACCCTAGAATAGTTACGGTGAACGGTGAATCGGAAATTTGACCCGCTACCCGAGTCCTTTGGTTAAAAACGTGTTCTAAGTGTCATTAACAGGTTAAGGGGGAAAATCAATAAAAAGGAAAGGATATATATATATTTACATCTCAAAATGGTCATTACAGTTTCAAAATTACAAACCCGCCGACCTAAGCGGCAAAAATAGGGTAAACCCCCTAGTTCCTCTGAGAACTCCTTGGCTGTGGTGGTCAAACGGCCGCACATGTACACATCATCACCTAAGCTCTCCAATCAAGGTTGGGTGAGCTTTTCTTTCCTTTTACCTGCACCACATAGCACCCATGAGCCAAAGTCCAGCAAGAAAACACAATAAAACATGATATAATATCATCAATGATCATAATAGTCATTCAGGTCTATCAGTCCAACTAGGGGTGGCAATTTGGGTCACGACACGACACGACACGATTAAGGTAAACACGAACACGACACGTTTAATAATCGTGTCGTGTTCATGTTTGAGTTTTTGACACGTTTAATAATTGTGTCGTGTTCGTGTTTACCTTAATCGTGTCGTGTCATAATCGTGTCGACCCATTTAATAATCGTGTCGTGTCATAATCGTGTCAGACACGATAACACGAATACTTTACATAGGTTTTCTGATTTTTTTCGTATAATTATGATTAATCGTGTCATAATCGTGTTATCGTGTTATCGTGTTCGTGTCGTGTTGACCCGTTTAATAATCGTGTCGTGTTCGTGTTCGTATTTTTGACACGTTTAATAATCGTGTCGTGTTTACCTTAATCGTGTCGTGTCATAATCGTGTCGACACGAATCTGACACGTTTACACGAATTGCCACCCCTAAGTCCAACCAAATAGGTGAGAGTCGCAAAAGTCACTAAATTGGGTCCAACTCCATTTAGCCTTGTGACGATAGGGTCACCGGGGCTTTATAGATAAGTGAACTTTTATTAGTTCGAACAGGATAGGTGCATGGTGACTAGTCACCAACATAACCTTCCTCATGACCTTAGAGTCATAACCCTGGAACAGCGTTCCCTAGCCATGTGGCAAACAGTCACCTGGGCCTTTGGCCTTGGCTCTAGTAACTAGTCTTAGACTAGAGAAGCGCATATAAGTTCATCGACCTTAGGGTCGGTCCAGCGTTAATGCCTTAGAGCCATTCAACGCTGATATCGATTAGATCTAATCTTCATTTGGCCCGGTGTTCATGACGCTATACCATTTCTAACTCTTAGGTCAGTATCCCTGACTAGTCAATACATATACAAGTAAAACAACATTCGGTAGCATTTAATAGGCAATCCATGTCCACATTTATCAATCAACATGCCTCAATAACAATCACGCATGTCATATGTACACAGGGTGCAGTTTTCTTACCTCAGGTTTGAGCGAGAGATAATAATAAGAACGACCCCTGAGAACGATCAACCTTTTGGTCATTTAGTGGTTACCTAGTCATAACCAATTATGGGATTCCATCAATAAAATGAATAACAAAGGGTTCCCAAACCAAAACCTAGCCTCCGAGACATCGAATACTACTAAACCGGGTAGTAGGATCGATCCCGAGGCCTAAGGCTAGAATCCCCAAGCCAAAAACCCATTTCTGTCCAAAATGCCACTAAGGGCCGCGGCCCTCCTTGGCCATGCCGTGGCCCGCCCCTCAAACAGAGGTGGCCTCCTTCAGCAACCTTCAAGAGCCGCGGCCCTCCCTGGCCATGCTGCGGCCCAACCCCCAGTTCAGCCAATACCCTGGTTTTTTCTTCCCTTGCGATTTTCCTTGGAACCAACCTTTCAAACCAAGCTCAAACACCACTCAAACATCCAATACAACCCCTAAACTTGATCTATATCACATCCTTAACAAAACCCAAGTTAAACCCCAACCAAAACTTCCATCAATTCCAACTATCCACAATAAAATCACAAGCTGAAAACTATAACCAAAACAGAGCATACCAGAAAACTAATGGCTTGAAACTTACCTCAAACTCAGGTTGAGATGCTCTTAAATGGTGGAACACTATCCCAAACTCCCAAGGTCAACTTCCCAAGCTAGAATGCTCAACAAGAGCTCAAAAATCACAAAGAAGATGAAGGAGGAGGAAGGTCGGGTAAGCTTCAAAACTTGCTCTGTTTTTCCCTCTGTTTCACAGGCTAAAGAGTTTATATCTATCCTAGGGGTAAAAAGACCATTATACCCCTAGGTCAATTAAGGGTTTCTAAAGGCTCCCAAGGGAAAATTTTTCATTTCCAACCTATCTCGTTAATCATAATTAACGCTCTCCAATTCCCGTTATTCTCGATAATCACAAACACCAATAACTTATATCTTGTTACCCTTTAATTACCGGTAACGCTCTAATCATTAAAATCACCCCGAGACTCATCCCGAGCCCAAACTTAAACCTGTTATGACTAGACTGCTAACTAATAATCCAAGATCGTCTCATGCCGAATAGCTCGAACAAACCCACATTATAATGTGGTCTCAACAATATACCACTGACATGCATACAAATATACAATTATGCCCTCAACGGGCCAAATTATCATCACACTCCTGTAATTAAAATGTGGACCCACATGCATGCATTTAACATCATATTATAATATAATTTACATATGCATGAATTCTATCAATTAATGGCATAATTAAGCAAGTATGGCCCTCCCGGCCTACTATTCCCCCCATTAAAACACATCGGAGAATTCAGGGCATTGCACGCATACACCGGAAGCACCAACCCAAGAGACCATCTATCCCACTACAATCACCTAATGAATGTAGCTCATGTCGACGACAATGACAAATGATTGTGCTTCTCGGTCACTTTGGCCGGACCCGCCGAAGAATGGTGAAAAAGGCTTAAGACAGGATCAATCAAGTCTTGGTCCGGATTGCAGTTAGCTTTCCGTAAAAAATTCGTGGCCACCCAAAAACTGGACATGGAGGTCAGTGTGCTAGCCAACGTTAAGCAACATCCCACTGAAACCCTCATGGTCTACATCCAACACTTCACAGAGGAAGCTTCAAAGACTAAGGTAGACGATGGGAAATGCATGGTAGCCCTCCAGTCTGGAATCAGAGCTGGATCCCTACTCTGGAATGACATGCAATGAAGTAAGGCGGCCACCCTTGAAGAATTTATAAGGAGGGCTCAAGGCTTCATCAACTGGGAAGAAGCTTGAATCCAAGCTTTTGGATGGCAGCCAACACCATAACCAACACAAACCATTCCCGAGTACGGAGCCCAGTACCCGACTAATCTTTATCCGACACCACTAGCAGTGTCCAGACCCACTGGAACCCTCGGGATGTAGTTCATAACCCCGACCGTCTATGGGCCCACTTCATTAGGATATGCTTCAGCTCCTTCAGCCCCTTTCTTTGGATACATAGTGGCACCAATCGGATACAATGTCGCTGTCGAAGTTGCTCAACCATCCAAGACCAAAGCAGCTGAGGTGAGCATAAACCCTTCCTTGGGAAAAGATATGGGAAAAATCAGAGTCAGATTGAGCATACAAAGAAGGGGAAAATGGGGTACGAGCCCCAATACACATAATACACAAACTTAGTGGATACCTGGGAGAACATCTACCTTGCAAATGGAAATGTAGTCCATTACCGGAAACAAGGCCCCATGTTTAAAGGAGGAAAGAACCCGAGGGACACGAGCAAGCGATGTGCCTACCACAAGGACGTAGGCCATACAACTGAGGAATGTCGTCAGTTGAAGGATGAGATCGAGAATTTGATCAACCTGGGATACCTCCACCTGTGGGTCAGAATGCCAATTGGAGTTCCGGGACTGCCCACGACTATCGGAAAACCTTTGGCCTAGAGAGAAAAAGTACCATATAGAACTCCTCAAGGAAGGTACGCTCCAGGATCGGGAGCACAGGCTCCTCAGGGGACCCCAATAGTGCAATCGCCTGGAGGCTCTATGGCTCCCGGGCCCATTATACCACTTCTCCCTGGAATTGTGCCCCCCGAGTAGATGGCCACGTAGGCACCATATCAGGAGGCCCGCACCTGGGAGGACCATCCCGGAATGAACATAATAGGTATCTCAGTGAGCTCGGCCACAACCATGAGGTGTGTGCATTGGTCCAAACTCCAACCCTGCGCCCAAAGCTGATGAATCTGTTGATAACATTCACAGAGGAGGATGCTCAGAATTTCCACTTCCTGCATCATGACCCCTTGGTCATTGACGCTCAAATTACCAACAAAAGAGTATCCCGAGTGTTGGCAGACAATGGGAGTTCTGTCAATGTCCTATTTAAGCCGACCTTCACATCGATTGGCCTAATAGAAGCAGACCTAGCATTGTATCCAACGTAGATATATGACTTCAAAGCTCGTTCAAATACTGCACCTTCGTAGTGGTGGATTGTCCCACTGCGTACAAGGTGAGTTTTGGGTGCCCCGCTCTAGTCAACTTCGGTGCTATTACCTCCATCCGCCATCTATTCATGAAGTTCCCGTGTGATAACCACAGAGTGAGGTCGATACGGGGAGATCAAAAGAGCGCTTGAAAGTGTTATCATGTCTCCGCCCAACCAATATTCATGATCCTAAAAGAACCTCTTGAAGAGAAAATCGCTGATCCAGTCTCACCACCACAGCCAACACAGAGGGTGGTCTGGGAAGACAACGAATTGGATCCTATAATAGAGGCGGAAATGGCATTAGAGCCCATGGGGGTGGTAGAGTAAGTGTCCATCAGTGACACCGACCCCGCCAGAGTTATCCGGGTAGGAAGAAATTTGAACCCGGAAGTCAGGGTTGCCATAATTGCCTGGGTAAAATAAAACCAGGACGTCCTGCCCTGGTCCCACTCGGATATGACCGGTATTGACCACAACGTCATTTTCCATGCCCTGAACATCGACAAGAACGCAACTCCTGTCCGACAGAAGCAAAGGCCACTGGCGCTGGAAAGGGCAAAGGCCCTCAAGCTCGAAATCGAGAAGTTTTCCTCGATCAACCTCATCTGGGAGGCCATGTATCCCGTTTGGCTGGCGAATCCGGTGTTAGTGCCAAAACCAAGCGTGACATGAAGGACTTGCATCAACTTCATGGACCTCAACAAGGCATGCCCAAAGGGCTGCTTCCCTCTGCCCCGAATAGACCAGATGGTGGATGCTACGTCTGGGTATGAGTTGCTAAGCTTCATGGATGCCTACTACGGCTACAACCAGATTTTGATGCATGTAGCAAACCAGGAATACACCAGCTTCCAGATGGACAAGGGTGTATACTGCTACATTGTCATGCCCTTCGGGTTCAAGAATGTCGGAGCTACCTATCAAAGAATAGTCAACAGAATGTTTCGAAACCTACTCGGGAAGAACATGGAAGTATACATAGATGACATGCTGGTCAAGTCCAAGACATCGGCCCAATACGTGGATGACTTGGCGGAAGCATTCGCCATTATCTGAAAGTACGGGATGAAGTTAAATCCCAATAAGTGCACTTTTGGCGTGGCATCCAGGAAGTTTCTGGGCTTCATAATAAGCTCAAGAGGGATAGAAGCCAACCCGGATAAAATCAGAGCATTGATCGACATGCCATCGCTGTGGAAACACAAAGATGTTCAAAGCCTGACGGGAAGAATAACAGCTTTGAGTCGCTTTGTGTCGAAGTCCACGGACAAGTGCATCCCATTCTTCAACATACTTTGCGGAAACCAGAGGTTCGAGTGGACGGCCGAGTGCAAAGAGGCTTTCCAAAAATTGAAGGAGCATCTGGCCCAAGCGCCAATCTTGTTGAAACTAGTGGATAGGGAACCATTGTACCTATATTTGGCAATGTCAAAACATGCCATCAACGCTGCCTTAGTGCAAGAAGAGGGAAAGGTCCAACTCCCGGTCTATTACGTAAGCAAAAGGTTGCTGGGCACGGAGTCCAAATATCCATTGATTGAGAAGTTGACATGTTGCATACTGACCGTTCCAGGAAGTTAAGACCTTACTTTCAGGCCCATGCCATCAAGGCATTAACGAACCATCCCCTACAACATGTGTTACAAAAACCTGAGTTATCGAGAAGACTTTTAAAGTGGGCCATGGAGTGATGCCAGTTTGATATCGCCTACGTCCCCATAGTCTCCATCAAGGGACAGACCCTGGCCAAATTCATTGCAAAATGCTCCAAGATAAATGAGAACGAAGAGCCAACTGACCCCGTAGCGCCCGTTTGGAAGATCTTTGCTGACGGAGCCTTCAATGAGAATGGGGCTGAGGTTGGGATCATTATAATATCCCCTCGGGGTCACCAGTTGCAAAGCGCCCTACGCTTCCAGTTCGAAGCGTCAAATAATGAGGCTAAGCACGAGGATATGCTGGTTGGATTACACTTAGCTTGGGAAGTGGGGGCTGAGAACATCAAAGTCCACGGCGACTCCAAATTGGTGGTAAGACAGATTTCATGAGATACCAAAAGAAGGGGGAAAAGATGGCCACCTATGTGACGCGAACCCGGGAGTTACTCCATTCTTTTAAAATATACGGCATACGCTAGATCCCCAGGGAATAGAGCGTGTTTGCAGACACATTGGCAAAATTGGCCATGGATGTTGAAACATAACTCTCCGGGGTATTCCTAATCGACCATCTACCTGCACCCAATATTCAAGCCCCCACAATCATCAACATCATCGATTACACAATATCTTGGATGGGGCCTCTCATCCATTCTCTAACCACTGGGCAATTGCCCAAGGACAGGGCCGCCGCCAAGAAGCTTCAGTACCAGGCTCCCAGATACATCATGATGGACGGCAAGCTCTATCACAGGGGGTTGTCCATGCCTGTCTTCGATGTGTATCTGGTACTGAAATGAGCGCAATCATGCATGAAGTGCTCGAAGGCTTTTGCGAAGATCACATAGCTAGACTTAAGTTGTCCAAGAAGATCCTAAGGCAAGGATATTTCTGGCCAACCATGAAGAAGGACTGTGTAGATTACGTCTGAAAGTGTGAACAGTGACAAAGGTACGCAAAGATCCCGCGTGCTCCTCCCATGGAGATAACCCATATGACCAGTCCCTGGCTGTTTGCTGTTTGGGGAATTGATTTGGTAGGATCCCTCCCGACTGGGAAGGGCGGAGTAAAATATGCCATTGTAGCTATCGACTATTAAACCAAGTGGGTTAAAGCGGAACCAATGAGCACCATTACCCCCAAAAAGGCCCAGGACTTCGTCATCAACAATATTGTATGCCGATACGGCCTCCCTCACAAAATCTTGTCCGACAACGGGAAGCAATTTCATAGCATCCACTTCACCGACTTCTGTGAAAGACATGGAATCATCAAAAGATTCTCCGCAGTCGTAAGGCCTCAAGCAAACGGGCAAATAGAGGCCGTGAATAAGATTTTGAAGGGGACACTAAAGAAAAAGCTACAAGCTTGCAAGAGCAAGTGCCCGGAAGAGTTGCCCCGTGTCTTATGGGCCTATCGAACCACGGAAAGAACATCGACCAGACATACTCCCTATTCGATGGTGTACGGATGCGAAGCAGTCATCCTAGTAGAAATTGCGGTCCCGTTTCACAGACGAAATACGTACGATCTCGTTCGAAATCACACCTTACTTCAGGAATCCCTGGATCTCATCGAAGAGATCCGAGAAGAATCACAAGTCCAGTTGAAGATGTATCAGGGAAATATTTCAAGGCATTTTAACTCGAAAGTTAAAAGACGAAGATTTTGAAACGCCGATCTAGTTCCGAGAAAAGTCTTCCCTGCATCTCAAGATTTGGGAGTGGGGGTTCTAGGATCTAACTGGGAAGGACTCTATGAGATCCTAAACGAAGTATTTCCGGGAACATATCGCTTAAAGTAGCTAGACAGAACAGAGGTCCTAAGGGCCTGAAACGCAGAACACCTCCGCCGGTATTGTCAGTAGTCGAGATGATTTAACCCTGTTTTTCTAACATTTTTACTTCCAAGTAATGTACGCCCCAGGGCCATTTCTTATTTAATGAAAATGGTGTGAATAAAACACCATAAGAAATGTTTTAAGAAAAGAAAAAGTTCATGTTTGTCTTTAATTTTTACACGAACAAGTGACCTAAGACTACACTCTTTGGTCACTTGGGGGATAGGACCATCTATACAGTCCAGGATTAAAAACAAAAGAGGATGCAAGGTCCAAAGCCTAGTCCTAATCCAGATTTGTATAGACTGGGGGTCCAAAACCCAACTCCCAAATAAGGACGCAAGGCTCAAAGCCCAATCCTAATCCAGATTCGAATTGTTCGGGGAGTTCAAAACCCAACTCCGAAAAGATTTATCCAGACCTAACATAGTCCAGGATTGTGTAATCCTTATTTATTGTTTCCCTATAATGGTATAGCACCGTTGGAACTTGAATCTTAGGTTTAAATTGATTAAATTTAGTCTTGTAAATTGTCCAGGTCGTTGGAACCTGAACCTCGGGTTTGAGATAAGTTAATCAACTAATTTCTACCTAAGTCATATCTATAGTTGCCCAGGCCATTAAAATTAAGTCATGTCTGAAATGTCTATAACGATCTAGGCTGTTGGAACCTGAACATCAAAGTGAGGACAAATTAAGCAGATAATATTTGATAATTCCTTAATGGTCCAGGCCATTGGAACCTGAACCTCAGGTTCGGGATAAGTTAATTAACTAAGTCATATCTGAGAAATCCATAACAGTTCAGGCTGTTGGAACCTGAACCATAGAGTCAGGATAAACCAGTTAAGTTTATTTGGTAAGTCCAAAATGGTCCAGGCTGTCGAGACCCAAACTTTAGTTTCAGGACTAAGTAGTTACCTTCTACAATTTCCCCCCTAATGGTCCTAGCCATTGGAACCAAGATTCCACATTTAAGCCTTATTCCTGCATAGTGGTAAAATATTTAGTGAATTTTTAAAGAAAAAAAAAATGAATATAAAGCGGGAATCATTGTGCAAAGACAAAAACCAATATAATAACAACATAATAAGCAATTGTCTTAAGCGCATCCGCGCCCATAAAAAATTTGTTTACAAAAAATAGGAAAAGGCGAGAGGAAACCCCAAATAAAAGTACAAAGGCTCGGGCCTGAGCTTCGCTCTGATTCGGGAAGTCTAGAGTGTTTTCATCTTGTTGATTTCTAGCAAGGAGCTCCATGTCCTCTTTATCCTTAGCCTCAAACTTGGCTCTCTTTGCAGCCAGATCCAAATAGAGGAGGAGATTCATTTTCTTGTCCTAGAGCCAGGCCATATAAATGGCCTCGTTAGAAGTGGCCACCAGCAATTCGTCAGCCTACTCCTTCTCCTTGCAAGTCTCCTCACTCCGTTTCATCTCCAGCTGTACCTTTTCTCGCTTTTGTCGAAGTTGGGCCTCGGCCGCCTCCCAGATTGCCTTGGTCGAAGCCTCCAAGCCGCGGGCACGGGATGACTCTGCCTCCAGGTCATCCACCAACTTCTTGTGGCCAACATCTTTCCTGGATAGAGATTCCTTATGTTGAGCTTGAACCTGGGCAGTCTATTTGGCGAGGGCCTCCTTGGCAGCTTCTCGCTGGTTGACGACCCCCTCCAGCTCCATCTGGGCCGTCTCCAACTTCATGGCCATCTCGACCACCAAGTTCGCATTTCTGTGAGCCAGCAAGGAGTCTTGGAACAAAGCAGAGTTATAAACAACCCAAAAGATAACGATAATAAAGAAATGAGAAAGGCAAATGGCTTACCGCAATGGGCTGATGACGAATGGCCTGGTAGATGAAGATGGCATCTTTGCTAGCCAAGGTAGCGTAGCGTTTGAGCTGAAGAGTAGATATGGACGTCCCCACCTGGGCCAGCAAGTCCGCAATAAGTGGGGTCGCGTCCTGCCCCAACTTAGGCCAAAATCCAATATCGGCTGCTAGCCGACCCACTATTTGTTGGGGGGCATTGAAGGCCTCTGAATGCTTGAAAAAATCCACTTTCTGACGAATGATCAAGGCCCGGGCTACCTCATCCCATTTATCGTGCCCCTCATCCCAGGCCCGGGACACCATTTTCATCCTCTCCTCTAGGATGATTGATTCCCCTTCCCCGGGATGGGCTAGGTTGATGGGAAACTCGGAAGCATCCGGGAGATCCAGCGTAACAATAAGACTTTCGCCAGAGGAATGTTCCTTGGTCATGAGGAAATCCTTTGTCTTGGCCTTCTTCGCCAACTCTGCAGACTCTGCGGCAACAGAGTCCTTCTTCCTTTTATTCGTCCTACCTCCTTCTGAAGGATCCTGCTCTAAGTTAATGATTTGGAGAGGAACAGAGCAAGACAAATGCTAATCAACAACCGCCATCGGGGCCGAGGCTGCAGTTTGAAATCCCTCGGAAGCCCCCAAGTCCGGTTCTGAGTCCCTGAGTATCATAACAATGATCTTCTTCTTGGTCGAGCCCCTGGCGGCTTTCTTTGTCGAGGCCTTGGTCACAACGGCCTTGGCCTCAATCATTTCCTTCATCTTGGCCACGTAATTAGAAATGTCCGGTTCACCTGAGATAGGAATAAAAAATAGACTAGTAACGTAACGAAACGAAAATGACACACAAATACAAAGGAAACATGCAAATCTAAGTCCCCCAGGACAGACCCTTATCTACGAAATGGGCCTGACTTAACTCTCCTAGTGAAAAGCATGAATTTGATCCCCCATGTCATCCGGGTCCAAAAAGATACCATACTGAAGAAACTAGGATGAATGCATGATGGTCAGCGTGTCCACGACAATAAGGTCAAATAATCCCAGTACCGTTGCCTATTCTTAAGAAAGCCCTCAGTATGAGGGGCGTAAGTTAAAATCGGAGGCGTTTTACCTTGCCCCGAGATGCTGGCCCTGGGAGCTCCAATGTTGGGCTGACTCCCCTCGAGAGGGCTTCCAGCTCTTCATATTCGCCCTGTTCCACACTGTGCACCTGCTCCATTTTCAGTTTCTCCACGTTCGCCTTGACCACGACCTCCACTACCTCAATGTGAATGAAGGCCAACTCCTCTCTCAAAGTAGGGTCCCTCACACATTGCAGTCTTCGGAGGCTAGGGGCATCTATCGATTGATGGCCGACAATTAGCCTGACCAATCGAAGGTTCTCCACATTCACGAACCCCCCACTTCCAGCTCCTCGGCACTGAAGATGGCATAAAACTTTTTACAGTCCAGGATTGACTTAGTGATCTGGGTTTGGGTGTTTGGACCTATTCACATGAACGTGAGTATCCGATAAACAGAACAAAGGACGAGACGAAGGATAACTTACCCACACGCTGAAATTCCAGCACCAGAGTGGGGTTCTTCTCTAGAAGGAACCCGGATGTCATGAACCAGTAGTGTTTGACATCTGGGGGATGTTTCCAGGATCTATACGGAGCCAGACTGATGCCATGGCTTTTTAACTGATAAAATCCATCCTACGTCTTGTCTTTGGAGTTCAGTTGCGTCTCCAACCAATAATAGTACAACACCTCAGCGGGGGTGGGTGTCACGATCTCCTGCGAGGCGCAAAATATACGCCACCTCACCAGTAACTTGTACGCCTGGGGTATGAGCTGGAACAATGTGATCCCCACGAACTTGAGGAATTGTGCAAAATAGTCGTGAAGCGGGAGAATGGCTCCCGCACTGATATGGCCTGTGCTCCAGGCCCCGAATGTTCCCACTCCAATGTGAGCCTTCTCTTCTTTCTGGGCCAGCCTGTTGTAGAAGAGCCCCAGAGTCGACTCTATCCCGAAGGCTTTTTCCAGTGCATTCAACATCCGGTACTTCCGGAACTCGTTCGCTTTCACATCCATTTCCCACGTGTTGCTAGTGGAAAGCTTGTGCCACTCCAGGAGGACGAGGCCTGCATTCACTACATCTTCCGTGTAGAGGGTGACGCCACGACCCATGATCAAAGACCTAGAGATGACAAGAAAAGCGAGAACCAAGCAGTTAGCACCAAAACCAAAGAAAATTGGTTAAGCTACGGGGATTCTCCTAAAATTGCTTGGAGATGTCCGCTCCGGACACAGGTTCCGGAATAATTAAGGTCCTAGGAGCATGAGTCAGGAACTAAAGGCTAAATATTGGTGCAAAAGGAAACTAATTCCCTCGGACAGTTTTGAGATGTTCGGGTTCAATGATTCAAAGCAATCCAACCTGCTCTATCAATCAGTTTATCTATGGTATGGAGTGTCACCAAGAAGGTTCCTACTGTTTATCTCTACCACTACCACTATCGAGAACCACCTTACACGGTGGTCGAGGCCCTAGCGACTACATGGTCGCGGAAACAACGTGGTAACAAAAATGACAAAAAGAAATAAAGTGGATATGGAATTTGTTGAGGTACAGGCGATGACGCCGACAGAAATTCAGCCTTGAACTTGAGGAGGTGATACAACAGTTCATAGACGCTTTCAGATAGGTCGGCTGGGACAAAGATGTCTTCTTGATAAATGAAAGAGGGCTTCGTCGAAAACAGATGGGCACGGAAATGCACTAATCGTCAGAAAAGTTCGTCGGCAACTTTGGACATTCAGGGTTTTAGCTCTCTGCTCTTTAGCTTGAAAATTTGGGATCATTAAATGTGTGGAAGGGAGCCTACTGAGGTATTTATAGGAAGAAAAGCTCGTATTCAATCCAACGGTCCACAATGAGAATCCCAAAGCAATCCTCATCCGACGGTCCCGGACAGCGCATAGGCATTAACTAGCCCAATCAAGTGCTAAATCATGGATTCGTCAATCCATGATCCGCACCTCCCTCATCCAATGGTCCTTATCAAAAATCCCAAGACAATCTCTATCTAACGGCTTCAGATAATGCAGAAGCATTAAACAGCCTACTTGAGTACTCGAAGCACCTTTTCGTATAGACAGGGCGCTTTGGGAAATGCGGTGACACCCATCAGTCGCCTAGGACATCGAAGGTTTTTCCCCATATTATTTGGGTGCAAGTGGCACAGACGTACCATCTACCTGGAGACACGTGTCTAGGACAGTGGAAATTCGAAATGACAAGGATTAGCCAGTTGGCCCCCAAGTAAATGAACATAGACTTAGGTGAATGAACCCAGATCTTTGTAAATGAACCAGGACTTTGGTATACGAACTGGGATACAGGTGTTCGATTCGAGATGAAGAAGGCATGTCTCCACCACGCGAATACGAATGAAGACTTGGGGGGTAAATGTTACCCATGTTTTCCACCTTGGACACGTGGCATGGCCAGACAAGTTACATGGGGTTTTGGGAGAGGCTCGGGCCTAACAAGGGCCCAGCGAACAATGAGCAACCGAATCTTATTGGCCCGGATCATGTTGAGCCCAATAACTAGCGAGTAGCACAAGCATAGTAAGGGGGCCAGAATTGAAATGCAGACCTGAATCGTCTTCCTGGGCACACCCAATCTCTATCCTCCGAGATTTAGATTATGGTGGCGGAAAAATCCATTCCATGAGATGGATCCCATCGAGTGGGATCCAGGCGAAGTCTCCATCGCCAATGCTTTGGCCTGCCATCAGGATGTCCAATCTATTATTGTATTGCGATGTCTACCCTGGTAAATGAACCTGGGCGTCGGTAAATGAACTCGGATTAGGTATCCGGGTAAAACAAGCCGAGTCCTTCCTACGGCTGACATGTCCCCGAGAAATATGGCAGCTGGTCTCCCTAACTAACCTGTAGAATGGGGTACGCACATAACGTACAATGTTCATAGGAAGCAGTACTGCCACTACTCTGACAGATCCTGTCCCCAGGATCCCCTGGTAGCCCACGCGAATCAGTCCGTGCCAACATACAAAGGGCAGCTGTAAGGCTCTACTACCCTTAAGTCGGCCCAATGGGCCTAAATTAACAACTTATAATCATGTTACACCCTTGTATTATGGCTCCGTTAGCGAGCATTTATAATTATATCCTTATTGGGTCCTGATTAGTCCAACCCAAGTCACATCCCGATTTTCTCTTGTATGCATAAACGCTACTGAACTTGCAAAAAATCTCCATTGTTAAACTCTCTAAAGTATAATACTAGTGACTCGTGGACTAAGGCCCATTAACGCCCCAACCACGTAATAACTGTGATCTTGTTCATTTCTTAGCCTTTTTTTCTAGCTCTTATTTCTCAATATATTTATAGTTTATGAAAAACTCGGTAAACAACTTGGTAATTGGTTACAATTGTTGAGGACAAGTAACTAGTTACCTAGTACTAATAACTGAGAAAGTTAGTGACTGGTTACTATTACGCTATTCTAGATTTCAAAATTTTATGTCATGGTATTAGTGATTCTAAAAAATTTCCAATCAAGAGGTTAAGAGCACCTCCAATGGAGTGCCAAAAAGTTGATGCAATGCTATATTAACCACATTTTACAAAAAGTATGATTCCAATGGTGTTCCAAAAAGTTTGCCAACCCTGGCACAAAATATAGCATGGACTAAATTTGACCCATCAATAAATGCTACTTTTTTATTTACCATATTGTCACTAATTACTATAATTTAGTAGTTGACCATTACAGACCAACCATATATCATTTTTTATTTATATTTTTAATGACAAATTTCTTGAAGTACGTAATTTGGATAATAAAAAGATAATAAAAAAAATTAACTTTTGTATGTCCTCAATAAATATTAACCGAATTATTGATTTTTTTATTAATTTTCACGTTATGGTAAATATTTGGCCAAATATAGCATTAACTCATTTTTTGTGCTAAATTTGACACAAAATTTACATCTTGCATTAGAGATGGTCTAACGTCAAATGCACATACTTAGACAATAATATATATAGTTGAAATTATGTGGAATTTGACTTTTTTCTTTATTTTTTAAAATAAATATGATAGTTTTTACTTTGGAAATTTTTTATGGGATTAACACATTTTGATTACAAATATGGCTGTTATTTTCCAATATGTTTTTATTTTATGAAAATGAAAAGGCCATAAATTATTTTAATTCTAGTATAAATTAGCTAAGAAAAATACCATTTTGCCTATTTATATTGCAAGATTACCTATTTGGATCCTCCCTTAAAAAATTACTTATGTTTCACAAAATTTATCAAAATAGTCCGAGATTTTGATCTAAATATTTTTAAATATGACTAAAATGATAGTAGGTTATATGATTTCATAAATTTTTATTTTTAGTTAATTAGAAAAAAAAACTAAATAAACAATATATTAAAAAAAACATGATGCAATTTTCTTTAATAAAAAAAATTCAAATCAAGTCACAAATCTAGTTAATCACCTAGAAAGGAAATAAAACTTTTTTTTTTCAAAAAAACAAAAAAATCTCGAGTTGAACCATGTTCAAGCCAAATTCAATGAAAAATAAATCTTCAATACCCAAAACCATTATTCAACGTCTCAAATTAAATTTAAAATCCAAAAATTGATATAAAACATCTAAAACTCCAAATATCCCAACTTAATAAAAAAAAAATTGGAATTTTGTTTTTAAGTTCATCCCTGTTGAACCTAGATTTGAAAACAAAAAACTTCATCAACAACATAAAAATGAAGGACCAAAACCAAATTCATGTAAAATCATATATGAGAATTAGAAAAAA
Source organism: Humulus lupulus (assembly GCF_963169125.1). NCBI lineage: Eukaryota > Viridiplantae > Streptophyta > Magnoliopsida > Rosales > Cannabaceae > Humulus > Humulus lupulus. The sequence continues at coordinate 188,476,303 of NC_084802.1, forward strand.
ATCAATGTTCAACATCTTAAGTCAGAATTTAAAACGAAAATTGAAATCATCATCCAAAATCAAAACCCATAACAACAACCAAACTATTTCCTTTATTCCATACCCAATTTCATAAACAAATCTACACATAAATTGATTCAAGAAACAAAATGAGTAGGAATAAAGAATAAATAATAAATGGTCAACAACAAAGAACAAAAAGGCAAGATCTTTCCCATAAAAAAATCACAAAAAAAATGAATGAAAACCCATAATTTTTTTTGGCAAGAACAAAACCACCACTGAACCTAGGTCGATGAAGGCTTGCCCAGCCCTTGTCCCCCTCACAACTTAGCCCCTGCCACTCGCAACTAAGCCTCTGTTCCTCGTGACCAAACATTGCCCTATTGACACTGAGCCTTTGCCCCTCTCGTTTGAGCCCTTGCATGCTTCGATCTCACCACAGCTCAGCCTCACCTTCACCATGGTCACAAATGCCAAGGTCGCTTGAAACCTTTTTTTTTTTGACAAAGGTCGCTTGAAACCTAACTAGTAGAAGAATATGAAGAAGAACAACAATAGGAATAAAAGGAGGATAGATTTAAGGTTAGAGTTAGAGTTTGCTTTTTTGTTTTTAATGTTCATTTAGGAAGCTAGTAATTAGTTTTTTTTAACCCAATGATTTTCTTTTATTTTTTTGTATTGAATTTAAATAAATTTAATAAGTATAATATTTATTATATTTTATTTAAGATTTTAATTGTTTCCATTTTTGTTTTATTAAGTAATTTACAAAAAAAAAATGATATTTTGGTCATATTTAAAATTATTTTGAGTAAAATGATTATTTGGATTCTGTTATACCCAGATTTCGAGCCATGGTAAATATGACATCGAAAGTTGGATTCGCAACAAATGGTCTCGTAAGGATTGAAGTATGCTCCAGGATTGTATATCGAGCCAGCAAAGTACGATATATGACCTCGAATATATGAGCTCGAAATGGTCTCGATCTCGAAAGGTAGCTCCGAGAACACACTCATCTTCGGGGACGACTTCGGATCGGGGGTCTCGAGCTAGATGTACGTACGATCTCGAAAGACACGTGATCTCGGGAGATGCCATTAGCTCGAACAATGATGTGAGACCTGGGATGCTAAAGCCTTAGAGATACGCGATAATCACCTTGAATATCTACAAGTATTATAAATATGAGATGTAATCCTCATTTATTAATGTAAATCCCCAAGAATCGTGGGATATTATTTGGTCAGTTATGCGTTTCCTGGTCTTCAGGGACGTTTCCTTTTATATCTGATTATAGGCATTTAAAGCCATTTATTTTATTCACAAAAGAGTAACTACCCAAAATATGTGGGATAGTATTCTGCATCCTTCTCTATAAATAGATAAGCCATGCACCATTGTAAGGACCGAAAATTCTGATCCTTGAGAGAAAACTCTGAAGAATTCATGCTAAGGAATTTTCAGAGATAATCTTAAGATTAATAACATAGACTCGTGGACTAGGCAGATTTAACTGCTGAACCACGTAAAAATCGCGTGTTTGATTTGTTTTATTTCGTTTAGCCATTGTCATTCATTGTTTACGTGCTCTTCTTTTACTGTTTGACGAGAAACGGCGTCAACAGTTTGGTGCTTTCATTGAGAGCCTTAAGCATTCATCCCTGAGAGATTCATGGCTACAAACAATCAGAACACCCCTGATGAAAGCTACCCAAGGCGTCCTGGAAAACAACCAATGGAAAACCCGGATGCTGAGGAGAGAAGTGGGTCCTCCGATTCCCGGGGACCATCGCCTCCACCGAGGGATGAGGATATGTACTACAATCCTGAGCGTTACGTTCCTATTGTAGAACTGGAAAACTGGCAATTGAAACAGCTGTTGGCAGAAGCCAACAAACGGAATGAGGAGTTGACTAGGATGGCCGCAGAGGCGCAGGTGGCTCAGCCCCCGCCTCCGCGTGAAAACCAAGTCCCTCCTCCAAGGGACATGCATGTTCCTCCCCGGAGGCCCCGTGGACGTCCACGAAAAGATGCTGCCACAAGGAGGCCGACTCAACCTCCGGCACCAGCCGAGCCATCTGCTCCTCCTAGGCCCCAGAGGAGTACCCGAGCTCGGGTCCCGCCTAATCCACCTGTGGAAGTGCCTGTAGGAACTGAAAATAACCGAGCTCCTACCGAGGCTCAGACTCAGGTTCCTGGTAGTGCACCGAACGCGACTGACCCATCTCGGGCAAATTCTGGACCCTCTAGGCCGAGGCAAGGGCGGCAGCCACCGTCGCCTATACGGTTCCCTCCATCTCCCATAAGATATCCTTCACCTCCCCGCAGAAACGCTCAACCTATTCGAGATCAGGATCAAGGGAGTACGAGGGATAGACAAGGTGTAACGCCCTGGATAACCAAGACCGTTACACTGTGTGTTTAAAATAGTGCAAGACTTGCTAACCAAGTCATTCAGACAAAGTGTAAACTCTATACCATTATCAGAGTAAGAATAAAAAGATTTCGATCATAAACAGGCTATTTTCATTAAAAATGACGGTTTAATACATGGAGACTCAAAACAGGGTTTAGGTGTCTTAGATACAACAAATTCTAGAAGTTACAAATAGTTCAAGCCACTCTAATGGCAAAATATATATTTTAGGTTTCCGTTCCTGTACAATCTCTCGACCGTGGCGGCCGAGCAGCTGACGATGTACACCTTGCCCCCAGAGCTCTCCAACTCATGGTTGATTCAGCCTACCCTTGCCTTAACCTGCACCACGTAGCACCCGTGAGCCAAGGCCCAGCAAGAAAGCATAATAACATAGCAAGATCAGTAACACTTATCTAATATTTTACAATACACAACTAAGAATTCGATATTTCATATCATTTATCCAATCAGTAATAACAGTTTGTCATCCAAACAGTCAACCAACTATATTCATAGCACAATATTCACATTCATAGCCAATAGATTGCCACAACCATCAAATAGCATTCAGGGTTGGCGCCCTTAGTCGCACCCTCTATTTAACACACTGTCTTCGGCTCATTAGGGCCGCCCCCAGTGTAATACTCACTGACTCCGGCCAGCTTAACCGAGCTCAGTGATAAATAAGCTGCCTCAGCTTCCAGTGGCCGAGCCGCGCCCCAGTGCGCAAATATTGATTCTGACACCCTTAGGCCGGTAATCGCATGTCCCATGGCATAATAACACCATCACACGACATGATATACAAAAGGGAGGGAACTCTTAGTCCCATCATGTTCACATGGTTAATCACATTCACATAACAATGTATACAAGCATAGGGAACACTTAGTCCCAACCTAACCACATAATCAGGTGCAGCTTTCTTACCTTTTTCACTAGCTTTGATCACTTGACTCCTTGAGCACGATCCCCCTCAAACCCTAGCGCTTACCTAATCACAATCATGGCCAAAGTCATTATAAATCCCCAAGTTCAAAACCTAGCCCCGGGGCCAATCCCGAGCCCCCGGGAAGTCCTAGTTCCACCAAACAAGGTGGTGGAACCAAACCCCAAACCTTAGGTCAAAAACCCTTGCAAACAACCCTAAAATCCACTTCAGGAAGCAGGGTAGCGCTACAGCGCTCATGGGAGGGCGCTACAGCGCTACAAACAGAAGCCAAAATCCCTCAGCAAACTTGGCCTAGCGCTACAGCGCCCAAAGGCTAGCGCTGTAGCGCTAGTCACAGACAGATTTACACCAATTTTCCTCCTCTGCGATTTTCTCGAACCAACTCGAACCAAAACTCTTCCAACTCTTTCCCAATCTCAAAAACAACCTCATGACCATATTCCACTCATCCCAAGCACCCCAAACATCTAGAACTCAAGCACATGCATCCACAAACTCAGAATTCACCATAGCCACCCCTAAGTTCCAAAACTCAATCAAAACCAGCTGAACAACAAAGTTAGAGTTTAGGCTTTATACCTTTGATAGAATTTCGACCACAAGCTGTATCTAAACCTTCTTGGCGTGCTCCTCCTCAGTCTTAAGCCTGAATTCCCTAAAGTTCCATCCAATTCAACTTAGCACCATAGCTCAAAAACCAGAAATGAAAACCAAACCAGCAACTGAAGAGATTACAGAACCTTACCTCAAGTGATGGCCTAATCTTGCTAAACCCTTGCCAAATCCTCAATCTTTGCTCAATAACCTTGTGGCTTAATTGGACTAACTTTCCTCTGAGTTTTACTCTAGAAACCCTCAAGAAATTGGTGAAGAAAACATAAACCGACTTAGAGAACTCTCCCTCTTTTCCTTCTTTCTTTTCCCTTCCTTTTCTTTCTTTTTCAGACTTCTCCAATATTCTACAAATCCCACTAACATAAAGCCCTGGTATCACTTTACTTCTGTAAGCCAAATGACTGGTATGCCCTCCCCATTAAATCCAAACCCTTTAATCCACTTAGGGGCATTTTAGTCATTTTACCCAATTCCCGCTAACTCCTCGAGTGTCTCTAACATTTCCCGCTTAATTCCCGATACCTACCTAATCTCCAATTATATTTCTCAATGTTAAAAATAGACTCCAATATGCTCGCTAAATTCCCATTTATACCCCTAGGCTCACCCCCAGCCGAGTATAAATCCCCGCCATGACTTTCTCGCCAATCTGATTACTAGGATCGTCTCGAGTCACAGATCATAGATATATCCACATAATAATGTGGTCTCAACATTAGCTTACCAAAATATACACAAGTATGCAATTACGCTCTCAATGAGCCAAATTACCATAATACCCTCACAGCAGAGTATATAGTCCCATGCATGCCTTTATCATCATATAATAATATGACCCACACAATCATGCATATAATCATATAATAATACAGTAAACCAATTATGGCCCTCCCGGCCTCCTAATCAAGGTCCTAAACCTTATTAGGAAATTTGGGCCGTTACACAAGGACACAGGGAGACTTTCCAGGAGCGGAGAGGCGCACAATCTGAGAGAAGTCAGACGTCCCGGTCTCGCACTGCGGAGACGAGGCGACATGGGAAGAACCCATCGCGAAACGACTGATCAATGAGTTTCACCAGTGACGAGTCCGGAGAGACCAGGTCCGTCAGTAAACGCGACCGAGGTCGTAAAAATACTGGAAGCCGCAAGATTCGTCCTGACCTGCGGAATCATCTGAATCAGAGCAGGGGGAAGGGAGATCAGACAAATCCAGACCTAAGGAATCACCTGAATGGGCATAGAGATCCTTCACGGAGACGCGAGCCTGGAATCATGATCAATGACTGTCAATTCCAGACACCACCTAAGGACCCAGCCCAAGAAAGGATCGATCAGCTCGAAAAAGCCTTTAGGCTTTTAAAGAATGAACGAGGGAATGGTCGATATGAGGACTCAGACGAGGAGCTAGAGCCGTTTGCTCCACATATTTCTAACACTCAATTTCCTCAAGGGTTCCGGATTCCTCACGTCCCAGCGTTTGAAGGAAAAACTGACCCATGCAGTCACCTGAGTACATTCAACACTATTATGAGAGCTAGTAACGTGGGTTACGAGCTCAGGTGCATGTTGTTTCCAACATCATTGGCCGGACCTGCCAAGAGTTGGTTCGAAAAGTACAAGAGACACTCGATAACTTCATGGGATCAGTTGTCTAGAGACTTCAAGAAGCAGTTCCGAGCTATGATGGGAGTCAGACCAGAGGCATCCACTTTGACTAACGTCCGACAACAGCCGGGCGAAACACTGAAAGGCTATCTGACAAGATTTAATCTAGAGGTCGCCCGAGCTCGAGATGTGGATGACAGTGGGCACCTGATGGTTATCCGAGCTGGTGTTTTACCCGGAAGTGCCCTTTGGGATGACATGCAAGGGAAACCGGTGAAGTCAATAACCGAATTTAACAGACGGGCGCAGAGATTTGTCAATGTAGAGGAGGCGAGGTCAACGCTGAAGGCGACCTCGCAGACCGAAATTACAACGATAAATGTTTACTCCGCCTCAACCTCGGCTGACCCAGCAGCTCCACAGCCTACCTCGAAGAATCCCTCCAAGAGGAAAAAGAGCGAGGGAAATAACCCCGAGGCTGAAGGAGGAAAGAAAAAGAAAGGAGAAAGGTATTTCTCCGTATATAAAGTACACACCGAACTCAACGAGTCTCGGGAAAACATATACCTGGCTAATGAAAACCAGGTCCCCTTCAGGCGTCCGGACCCAATGAGAAACCAAAAGTCCAAAAGGGATTCCAGTAAGTATTGCCGGTTCCATAGAGACACCGGACACACCACTGATGAATGTCGACAGCTGAAGGACGAGATCGAAGGGTTGATCTCGAGAGGTTATTTTCGGTAGTACGTCAAAAACCAGAGTACTGGACAGACTACTACGAGCCAGAGAGTAGCCGCGCCTTCGACGGCACAAAATAATAACTCCCGATCTCGGGAAGAAGACAGGCCCCCGCCGATAGATGGAGAGGACGTAATAACCATCTCGGGAGGGCCTCATCTCGCGGGAGGGGGCAGAAATGCTCAAAAGCGATACGTTAACGAGTTGAAGACAGGGGACGGGTCTCCTTATGAACCCGAACCTAGGGCACCAAAAAGCCAAAGGGTTGAAACGCAACCGATAACCTTCATTGAGGAGGACGCATCTCATGTTCAGTTCCCTCATCATGATCCATTGGTTATTACTCTTCAGCTTGCCAACAAGAGAGTCCGCCGAGTTCTCATAGACAATGGGAGCTCAGTCAACATTCTTTATAAAGCGACCCTCTAGAAAATGGGACTCTCCCTTCGCGACCTGAAGGCATGTGCAACTACTTTGTACGGCTTTTCAGGAGAAGGGACTGCTTGTATGGGATCCATTGAACTCCCTGTGACCTTGGGAGACTATCCAGTCTTGGTGACCAAGATAATGGAGTTCGTAGTGGTATATTTACCATCTACCTACAATGTACTGCTCGGGAGACCCGCCCTGGTCGGGCTGGGGGCAGTGTCATCTGTGAGGCACCTGGCCCTTAAGTTCCCAACCCCAAGCGGGGTCGGGACATTAAAAGGAGATCAATTGGCAGGAAGGGAGTGCTATAGCATTTCTTTGAGGGGAAAGAAACAAACGAGCGCTCAGGCACTCGTTATCATACAAAATAAAGATGGAACGGTTTTAGAAATTGACGAGGAAATCGATCCAAGGATTGAGGAGAAAGTTGACCTCGAACCATTGGAAGAGCTCGAAGAAGTTCAGCTCGACGAAGCGGATCCCTCGAAGAAGGTGAAGGTCGGAAAACACCTCCAAGACGAAGCAAAATAGCAATTAATTTGCTTTCTGAAGAAAAACCAGGATTACTTCGCATGGTCACACTCAGACATGGTGGGGATAAGCCCGAATGTTGCGAGCCACACATTAAACATAGACAAAAGCTTTCCCCCGAAGCAACAAAAGCGAAGGCAGCTGGACGAGGACAGAAAGAAAGCATTAAAGGAGGAAGTTGACACATTAAAAGCAAACCATTTCATTAGGGATACTTTTTACCCTAACTGGGTAGCCAATCCAGTGTTGGTCCCAAAGCCCAATGGGACGTGGAGAACCTGTATTGACTACTCGGATCTCAACAAGGCTTGCCCAAAAGACTATTTTCCGTTGCCAAGAATTGATCAGCTAGTGGATGCCATGGCGGGGCATGGCTTGATGTCATTCATGGATGCATATTCTAGATATAACCAGATTCCCATGCATGCCCCCGACCAAGAACATACGAGCTTCATTACAGATAAAGGGCTATACTGTTATAATGTTATGCCGTTTGGGCTCAAGAACGCTGGAGCTACATATCAGCGGCTCGTTAACATGATGTTTTCAGAACAAATAGGGAACAACATGGAAGTTTATGTTGATGACATGCTTGTAAAGTCTCAACTTAACAAGAACCATGTTGATGACCTCGAAGAGTGCTTTGGCGTGCTCAGAAAATACAACATGAAGCTAAATCCTCATAAGTGCACTTTTGGGGTATCTTCGGGAAAATTTCTGGGTTTCATTGTCAACTCTCGTGGAATCGAGGCAAATCCCGACAAAATAAAGGCCCTGATTGATATGCCTTCACCTCGGAAGCATAAAGATGTCCAAAGCTTGACTGGCAGGATGGCCGCCCTGGGCAGATTCATCTCGAAGTCAATGGATCGTGGCCTTCCATTCTTCAACTTATTAAAAGGAAGTAAGAAATTTGAATGGACAGAAGAGTGCGAGCTAGCCTTTCAGGAGCTCAAAAGACACCTCGCTGAACCACCCATCCTGTCAAAACCCGAAACGGGAGAAGTATTGTACCTATACCTCTCAACCACCAAACACGCGATAAGCGCGGTGCTTATTCGAGAGAAAAAGAGGGTGCAGAAACCCGTCTATTACATCAGTAAGAGATTACTGGGGGCAGAGTCAAGATATCCATTGATGGAGAAACTCGCCCTCAGTTTAATCCACTCATCTCGCAAGCTCCGCCCCTACTTTCAGGCACATCCCATCCATGTACTGACAGATCAACCACTTAGGCAAGTCCTATCTAAACCAGAGGCGTCAGGTCGACTCCTTAAATGGGCTGTTGAGCTCGGACAGTTCGAGATCACTTACCATCCAAGAACGACCATTAAGACACAAGCCTTGGCAGACTTCATAGTGGAGTGCACTGGTATAGCCGACGACGAGGTAATAACCATGGCCCACGAGCTGTGGAAACTTTACGTCGACGGCTCGTCGAATGAAAATGGAGCGGGGGCAGGAGTTATTCTGATCACTCCTGCAGGGAGCAAATTTCACTCTGCTTTAAGATTTGGCTTTAAAGCATCTAATAATGAAGCTGAGTACGAGGCTCTACTCGCAGGACTGCGAATAGCAAAAGAGCTCAAGGCCAAAGCTATACATTGCTACAGCGATTCCCAACTCGTGGTTAATCAAATCTTGGGAGAGTACCAGGCTCATGGCACAAGAATGGCAGCTTATCTGGAGAAGGAAAAATCCGCATTGGAGTATTTCGAGTTTTACGCAATCGAACAGGTTCCCCGAGAACAAAACTCAAATGCAGATGCCTTAGCTCGACTCGCCACTTCCGCCGAAAATGAAGAACTGAATGTTGTACCCGTAGAACACCTATCAGCACCTAGCATTACTGAGCCAGACGAGGAAGATGTATGTATGATTGAAACAGAACCGACCTGGATGAGTCCAATAGTTGATTATCTCGAAAATGGAATTCTTCCAAAAGATCGGAACCAGGCTCGAAAATTGATGTATCAACTTCCTCGTTACACCATTTTGGACGGAAAGCTATACAGAAGAGGATATTCCATGCCGCAGCTTAGGTGTGTAACCCCTCCCGAAGCAAAGAAGATCATTGAAGAAATTCATGAAGGGTTCTGCGGAGACCACGCCGGGGGGCATAGCCTGTCCAAGAAGATCATACGTCAAGGATATTTCTGGCCAACCATTAGAACAGACTCTTTTGAGTATGTGAAGAAATGTGACAAATGCCAGAGATTCGCCACGATACCCCGAGCTCCACCATCCGAACTGACCATGTTGACATCCCCATGGCCTTTCGCAGTATGGGGCATCGACCTCATAGGCTCTCTCCCAACTGGAAAAGGCGGAGTGAAATATGTGGTAGTCGCCGTTGATTACTTCACAAAATGGACGGAGGCTGAACCATTGGCAACTATAACTTCGAAAAAGATCTTTGATTTCGTGGTAAAGAACATCGTATGCCGATACGGAGTACCGAGAAAGATTGTATCCGATAACAGAACCCAATTCGATTGCGACCTATTCACCAACTTTTGCGACAAGAACGGCATAATAAAGAGCTTTTCATCAGTGGCTCACCCTCAAGCGAATGGTCAGGTCGAAGCCATTAACAAAACTCTCAAGAGCTCTCTAAAGAAAAAGTTGGAAGAGGCAAAGGGACGATGGCCCGAAGAATTGCCTCAAGTCCTTTGGGGATATAGGACTACAGCTCGGACATCAATCAGACATACCTCGTTCTCTCTAGCGTACAGCTGCAAGGCAATGTTGCCCATCGAGGTCGAAATCCCGATGATCCGAACTCAAATTTACGATCAGGATTCAAATCATACTCAGCTCGAAGAAACCCTAGACTTGATCGAAGAAAAAAGAGAAGAGGCTCAGCTGAGAAATGCTGCTTACCAGCATCGAACCACAAGATATTTCAATAAGAGGGTTCGAGATCGAAAGTTCGGAGTGGGAGACCTGATTTTGAGACGCGTATTCTTAGCCACCCGAGATCCAGCAGCTGGAGTGCCCGGGCCGAACTGGGAAGGACCATACCAGATAGAGTCAGTCATCCGACCTGGCGTATACAAACCTGCGAGATTAGATGGGAGCCTGATACCGCGAGCATGGAATGGCGAACACCTTAGACCTTACTATCAATAGTGTAGGAAGTGTTGCCTGTAACCATGAATTTGTTTGTTTGTTTGTTTGTTTTTGAATTTCATCAAATAAAATGTCTATTTTGTTCCATATGTAATTTCTTTTTATTTTTGCAATCTCTCTTAATTTAATAACCTATGGTCACACTCATAGGATATTAAGGGGGCATCATTGGTATATATACCGTCAGATTAAAAAATAAAAAATATATATTTATATGAAGTATTTGGAGATAACCAAGTACGCGAGCTTAGATAGTTCGGACAAAACCGAACTACCAAAATCCTAAAACGTCTGGAGTTAACCAGATGTGCAAACTTAATAGGTCTGGAACAAACCAGCCAAAAAATTGATCGATGATAACTAGGAGCCTAAACCTATCACGAGACAAGTCAAGATCGAGGCTGGAATATCTAAGAGAAAAATAGTTTCAAACTCTTAACCTCGGAACAAAAACTGAGGATGAGGAAAAGTGACTAAACAAAAAAAGATATAACCAGATCATTCACATTACATACCATATAAGTACTTTTGAGTTCATGGTTAAAGTAATATCCGACCTTGATAAGTAACGAGGTCGGAAGCGGATAATTCGAATAAACTATGCATGAATGCATCGAATTTCGAGCCCAAATCCAAACTATGTTTGTATGAATAAATAAACATAACTGGTTCATCAATATAAAAATATGCAAAATATTTCGAGCTAAGAAATGTAAAGCATATAAAAGAATGGTAAAAGAAATTGTATCAGCCCCGTGGGCATATATTAAAATAGTTACAGAAATAAGGGGACGCAGCCCCGATAACTGATCTCCCTGAGGTCAGATTAAAGGAAAAGGAGTCTCCTTGGCCTTCTCAGCATCAGTGGCACCGGACCCCTCAGGACGGATAGCATGACTATCCTCCTGAGCTTCCTCCGAAACGGTGCCCGGAGCAGCCTTTTCCTTCTCGAGCTGCTCAGCCTTCTCCTTCTCAAGCCGTTCAGCCTCTTCCTTCTCGAGCCGGGCATTCCATCGTTCAAGAAGCGGCGCCTCGTGGGGACCTAAGAAGCTGGTGTCCAGCTCTTCGTTATAAGCCCACATCCGGTACATGGCTGAGTCGACCGCCTTTTCCTTCTTTTCTTTGTACTCGGCAAGAAGGCGAGTTTTGGCATCCTCTATGATGTCGAAGGTGGCGACCTTCTCCTCTTCGAGCTTCTTATTGGTTTCCCGAAGCTGGGTGTTATCTTTCTTTTGCTCCTCGAGTTCAGCTCTCAGCTTTCCGAGCTCCTTGGCCATGTCCTCACGCTCCTTAACCACTGCCTCGAGCTTAGCATTCGCCGCCTTCAGATCGTCGTTCGCTCTAAGGTGGAGGTTCTTCGCCTCTTGAGCATGAGTCCTGCTCGAATGGATCTCATTGTTCAGATCGTAATTGAGCTGGGCAGTGAAGGCAAGAGCCTGAAAAAAGGAAGAAACCACCATTAGCCTCAGGTCAGTATGAATGTAAGCAAAAGGAATATAGAAGGATACTTACCGCGGCAGTGTGCTCGATACTCCTCTCGTAAAGGACAGTGCGGTCTCGGGTGCCAGTTAGGCACTGCCACTGAGGAGCTTCGAAACTGCCATAGCTCTGGCCGATCCGGGACATAACATCCGAGATCAGCGTAGATCCGTGAGGTCCAGCAGCATTATCCACCACATACGAGTCCATATGGGTGGAGATTGTTAGCTTCTGAACTCGAGAAGCAGAAGGCCTTCTGGAAAGCTGAGCTGAAGACATTTCGCCCACCACAGGAGGTTGGGACTCAATGGCAGAGGCACCAGCCAGCGAGGTCGGTGCGACCGTGGAGACGACGGCCTGCGAGGATGGCATTGTCGTGGAGGCGCTAGCCTGGATAGTCGACGCATCAATGGAGCTCGAAACCGGCAGGGCAAGGGGAGGTGTCTTTTTGGACCTCTTGGAGCCTTTGCCCGGCTGACCGGTCTTCAGTGACCCCGCCCTAGGGCGTTTGCTCCTCTTGGCGCCTGCATTGTCGATAAGGGCGTCAAGGTCGGAGTCCATCTCGCCTGCACAAGTCACAACACAGTGAGTCAGTAAAAGAGAAATGTACATCAAGTAATTTCGGTACCAGACATATAGAGTGATGATGGAAGAAACCTAACTGGAACTCTCCCCCGAGCTCGAGCTTGGGGACCATGAAATTCCCCCGTCTTCAGAGGAGGCAGGGGGAGTGCCTTCCCTATAAGTAGGGGATAACCTCGAGAGGTCCCTATAATCATTGGTCCCGTACTGCACAGCTATCCCATTCCACACCTCGTCCGTGGTGTACATGGTATCATATTTCCCGAGCCCACTATCGAACCTATGGACACAGTCGTCTACCCAACTCCATATGTAGAAGTGGTATCTATCCTGTGGGCACGAGACTAACCTATTGGGCCTGTGTTTTAGTAGTGTGGGGGACCACATCCTCGAGGTAGGGAGGACTTTACCTTCATCTGAGTCCAAGCTTGAGGCTTCATCATTGGCCTCATTCCCGGACCGCGGACTCTTCAGACGAACTGGGAGTGATGGCCTCCTCTCTCTCCTCGGAGGAAGGGCGCCTGTAGGCAGTGGCACCTCCTCCCAGTGTTCATATTTTTTGCTGGACCAGTCAGAGGTTGACTGGCCCTCTCCCAACAACCCGCAAGCTCGGAGCTTGTCCTCGTGTAATAGATACGAGAGAGACCTCCTGCCATAAGGAAGTTGGAGCAAGGCCTCTCTGTGCCTCGTCATTGCTTCATTGGGGGTGGGACGCTTGAAATTAGCTGAAAAGCGAAACACATTTCATCTAAATATGGATTTAAGAACTAAAGTCTCGAGCTCTGGAATAAAAGTAACAAGAATACTTACGAATCCGCCTGAACGAGTAATGTCGAGACGGGGATAGACCGTCTGTCCAGAAGAAGGCCTTCTTAAAATCAGGCGGGTGATTGGGGAGATCCTCAAAAACCTTCGTCTCTTTGGGATAGCTCGAGAGATAGTAAAAACCATCCCCTCCCCGAGCTCGGGAGGGGTTACTTTTAAAAAAAAAAAGATATAAAATCTCTTGGGGTGAAGGTCCTTCCCACCTCATCTCGTGGTACAAGGACCTCAGGGCAGACAGCATCCTGTACGAATTAGTGTTGAGTTGGAACGGTGCCATCCCAACGAAATCAGTAAAGTCTTTGAAAAAAGACTTCAAGGGCAGCAGTGCTCCCGCCCTCATATGTTCTTGGCTCTATAACGCATATTTTACTGTGGCATCGCGGCCGCCAGGGGCGAAACAGCTCCGTTCTTGACCAGTCGGAGCCCGACACTTCAAGGTGCCTGACAAATGGAGGCCATGGAAGGTCAGGATTTCAGATATTTGGCTGGTTGTGGTAATCGTGCTCCAGTAGAGCTCGGCCTCGAACATCTCCTTCCTCGGCTGCGAGGATGAAGTTTCCCCCATTAATGAAAACTGGAGTTCCCCTGGATGATATGCAACAGTGACCTTTAGCACAGGGTCGAGGGGAATGGGCCTAGGTCCTGAATTGGGCTCTGGATAGAGGGCCTCCCGAAGAACTCTTCTCTTCTTTTCAATGACCTCGTCTATCTGGCGGCGATAGTGAGCTCGAATGTCTTCTTGCTCGCGTGCAAGCTCGTATTCTCTTATCTGACGTTGGTTCCGGGCGAAGAGCGATTCCGGGCTCGGAGATTTCGGCTCGTAAGGGACTGCCAGCAATGACCCCCACCGTCTTTCCAGATTCTGTGACATCTAGCGAGAAAGAAAAAATGGTGAGGGCCATGCATGCAAGAGTCACGAGCTCGATGGAATGAGCTCGGAGATTTAGGAACGAGACTAAATACTAAGACCCTTATTAAAGAGTCAGGGGCGTGTATTCCACGAAAAAGAAAAGGAGTCTGGATAATTTTTTGAAAATCCCGAAATTCAAGGGAAAGGAGAGTGGCGGTTAGCTAGGAAAAGCGTTTTTGGGTTTCGTGCATTTGTCAAAGCCCATGTTTCTATCCGAAAGCTTAATGTACAAGAAACGCTGCCTAAGAATTTCAAAACCCAGAAAATGGGAACCACATTCACACATCAAAACTGGGTATAAACCAGAGACGAACATCCAGAGTGAAAATCCAGAAAGCATAAAAACCTATCGGTTCAAAACCTCCTATCGTATCATGCTAAGAACATAAACTAGCACACACAGCAAGAACATTTTAAATGAAAAACAAAAATGGCATACTTACACAGTAATGGCGATTGCAGAGAGATCGTTGATTGGAGAAGAGGTTGCAGGAAAGAACTCACTGATTCGAACAGACCAGGATTCCTTTGTTTCTTTGGTCGAGAAAACATGCACGGAACAGGAACTTTGCAAAGAGGTCTCTGGGCTTGTTTTTCATCTTTTCTTGCTTATGGCGAATGAGGATGAAAGTGAAGAAGATGAAGAATGGGGTCTTGTATATATAGGTGGGGAAAAGGAATTAATCAGGAGCGTCGAATGAAATCCTCACTAGATCGAACGGATGGGGATCAATGACAAGAAGGCGCCGAAAAGTTGTCAGACGGACGATCGTGGGCGTGTTTCCAAGGTACTCAAGTACCTAAAATGAGCAATACCCAGCTGACGCGTGTCCATTTTCAAAGGTGTGACGGTACAGTTCTCTAGGAAAGCAGTTCAAAAGTTTCCTTCTCTTAGGATTCGAACAAATACTTTTGAGGGGGCAAGATGTTATACCCAGATTTCGAGCCATGGTAAATATGACCTCGAAAGTTGGATTCGCAACAAATGGTCTCGTAAGGATTGAAGTATGCTCCAGGATTGTATATCGAGCCTGCAAAGTACGATATATGACCTCGAATATATGAGCTCGAAATGGTCTCGATCTCGAAAGGTAGCTCCGAGAACACACTCATCTTCGGGGACGACTTTGGATCGGGGGTCTCGAGCTAGATGTACGTACGATCTCGAAAGACACGTGATCTCGGGAGATGCCATTAGCTCGAACAATGATGTGAGACCTGGGATGCTAAAGCCTTAGAGATACGCGATAATCACCTTGAATATCTACAAGTATTATAAATATGAGATGTAATCCTCATTTATTAATGTAAATCCCCAAGAATCGTGGGATATTATTTGGTCAGTTATGCGTTTCCTGGTCTTCAGGGACGTTTCCTTTTATATCTGATTATAGGCATTTAAAGCCATTTATTTTATTCACAAAAGAGTAACTACCCAAAATATGTGGGATAGTATTCTGCATCATTCTCTATAAATAGAGAAGCCATGCACCATTGTAAGGACCGAAAATTCTGATCCTTGAGAGAAAACTCTGAAGAATTCATGCTAAGGAATTTTCAGAGATAATCTTAAGATTAATAACAGAGACTCGTGGACTAGGCAGATTTAACTGCTTAACCATGTAAAAATCGCGTGTTTGATTTGTTTTATTTCGTTTAGCCATTGTCATTCATTGTTTACGTGCTCTTCTTTTACTGTTTGACGAGAAACGGTGTCAACAGATTCATTTTGCAAAACATGAGGTCCAAAAGTATATTTTTCAAAATAAAATGTCTAAAATGATAATTTGGCAAAATAGAAGAGTCAAAATGATATTTTTTATATGTGAAGATTGTGACTTCTTTCCTCAACCAATCAAAAGATTAGCAAAATGAAAGCTCACAGTAATCTGGTGTTTCCAGTTGCATCTACGTTTTCTCTAGTTGCATCTGCGCGGACACCAGTAAGTTATAACAGACTAGCTAGTTGTTGTTAGTTACAGATAGTTTCTGTTTGTCTCTTTAGTCCTTGTATCTCGACCCTATATATAGTTTTAGGCCTGATCAACCTAAGAGTATTCATTTTCTTAGAGTTTTGGCTGAGAGCAAGAACTGTGTTGTAATACTCTAGTGAGAGAGTGTTTCAAGAGAAGTTGGATGAGTGTTGTTGTAATCTTGAGAGCTTGGAGGGTGTAATCTAGTTTCAGATATAGTGGATTTGACTTAGGCATTGCTGCCTAGCCTTGGATGTAGGATCAACCAAACTGGTTGTATTTGAACCAAGTATTCTTGGTGTTCTTTTTTTTGTGTTTTACTTTTGATTACTTTTGGGTTTGTTTAATTGTCTATTACTTGTTCTTCTTTGTTGCTATTCTTGTGCACTGTATTGGCTGTGTTGTGCAGGTCCTAATCAAACCCCAACAACTGGTATCAGAGCCAGGTTTAGAGTGGCTGCATTCTTCACCATCTTCGACTGTGATTTTCTCCAAGAAAGATCAAGAACTTCGAAGTACTTCCGCAATTGAGAACTTGTTCGCTGGCCAGGAGCAATTCTCTTCAATATGTCGACTTCTAAGTTTGAGGTGGAGAAATTTGATGGCAAGAATGATTTCAGTCTATGGCGTGCAAAGATGATGGCTCATATGGGTAATCTTGGATGTGAAGAAGCCCTAAAAGAAGAAAGTAAGATGGCTAAGTTGGAAAACAAAGCAGAGGTGCTGAAAAAGGCAAAGAACACAATCATTATGAGTTTGAATGATCAAGTTTTGAGGAAAGTAATCAAAGAAGAAACAACTCATGATATGTGGAAGAAGTTAGAACAGTTGTACATGACCAAGGCATTACCAAATCGAATCTATCTCAAACAAAGATTCTATGGATTCAAGATGGAGGAATCCAAGTCTATTGATGATAATATAGACGACTTCACCAAGCTAGTTTCAGATTTGGAGTCAATTGAAGTAAAGATTGAAGAAGAGGATCAAGTCATCTTTCTATTGAACTCACTCCCGAAGGCCTATGATAATCTGAGGGACACTTTGAAGTATGGCAAAGATACATTGTCACTGCAAGAAGTGATTGGTGCTGCATACTCAAAGGAATTAGATCTGAAAGCTAATGTTAAGGTGTCAAGATCTCAAGCCGAAGGTCTAAATGTGAGAGGAAGATCTGAAAGAAAAGATGGCAACAACCATAGAAATGGAAAAAGCAGAGGGAGATCAAGATCCAAGTCAAAACCAAGGAAAACTTGCTGGATTTGTAACCAAGAAGGTCACTTCAGACGAAACTGCCCACAGAGAAGAAATGAAGGACAAAAGCAAGACAACAAAGATGAAGCTCATATCACAGATGGATCTATGGAAGCTGATGTTCTGACTGTGTCAACCAGTGATCCTAAGGATGAATGGGTTATGGATTCTGGGTGTACATTTCACATATCACCAAGAAAAGATTGGTTCTTTGATCTAAAAGAAGAAAGTACAGGGCAAGTGTTGATGGGAAATAACAGCACATGCAGAATTCAAGGAATTGGTTCTATCAAGATCAAATTGAGAGATGGCACCATAAAGGTACTTTCTAATGTTAGATTTATACCTGAACTAAAAAGAAATTTGTTGTCTCTTGGTGTTTTAGATTCCAAAGGATATAGCTACAAAGCTGAAGGTGGAATCTTGAGAGTATCCAAAGGTGCAATGGTGTTTATGAGAGGTGAGCTAAGACAAGGACTTTACATACTACAAGGAGAGACCATAACTGGGTCTGCTGGAGATTCAACTACAGAACCTAATACCACAGAATTATGGCACAAACGACTTGGGCACATGAATCACAAGGGAATGGTAGAACTTGGTAAGCAAGGTTTCTTGAACTCTAAATATATTTCAGACTTACAGTTTTGTGAAACTTGTGTAGTAGGAAAAGCTCACAGGTTGAAATTTGCAAGTTCAACTCATAAAACCAAAGGAATATTGGAATACATTCATTCTGACTTATGGGGTTCATCCCAAGTTCCATTATCTCTCGGTAAAGCTCAATATTTCCTTTCTATTATTGATGACTATTCTAGGAAAGTGTGGATCTATTTTCTTAGAAATAAGGATGAGGCTTTTGGAAGGTTTAGAGAATGGAAAATTATGGTAGAAAATCAAACCATGAAGAAAGTTAAGAAACTTAGAACTGACAATGGTTTGGAATTCTGTAATGCTGAGTTTGATTCTTATTACACTGAAAATGGCATTGTTAGGCACCATACTGTTAGGAACACCCCTCAGCAAAATGGTCTTGCTCAGAGAATGAACAGAACAATCATGAATAAGGTTAGATGCATGCTAGCTGATTCAGGTTTGCCAAAAACATTTTGGGCAGAGGCAGCTGCTACTGCTTGCTACCTCATTAATAGGTCACCTTCATCTGCATTAGATTGTAAGGTTCCTGAACATGTTTGGTCAGGTCATAAACCAAGTTATAGTCACCTGAAACCTTTTGGTTGTATAGGTTATGTTCATATTAGTCAAGGGAAGTTGAATCCTAGGTCTATGAAGGGTGTATTTCTTGGTTATCCAAGTGGTGTCAAGGGTTATAAACTTTGGTTAATAGATGAGAAAAAATGCATTATCAGTCGTGATGTTATATTCAATGAGCACTGCTTTTATAAAACTAACATGAAATTTAGTGATCAAGCCAGCTCTAAACAAGCTAGCAGAAAGATACTATGCAGATTGAATTGAGAGAAACATCACAGAATGAGAATCAAGGCGAAGTTCAGGAGAGTGAACTTGGAGATGCATCTGGAAGTGATGCAGATGGCACTGAAGCTGATGGCAGAGATACTCAAGCTTCAGATTATCTCTTGGCTAGAGATAGAGCAAGGAGACAGATCAGACCTCCTGAGAGATTTGCACATGCTGATATTACTGCTTTTGCCCTTAGTGTAGTTGATTTACTAGAGCTACATGAGCCTATTTGCTACAAGGAAGCCAAGAATAGTGCTGAATGGAGTAAATGGAATAAGGCTATGAAAGAAGAGATGGAGTCTTTATCCAAGAATGAGACATGGATTCTGGTGGATAAACCTAAGAACAAAAGAGTAATAGGGTGCAAATGGGTTTACAAGAGAAAACCAAGGATTGAAGGAGTTGAGCTACCTCGATTCAAGGCAAGGTTGGTGGAAAAAGGCTTTTCTCAAGTTGAAGGGATAGACTATCATGACGTATTTTCTCCTGTTGTCAAACACACTTCTATAAGAATTATATTGGCTATCACTGCAATTCAGAATTTAGAATTGGATCAACTTGATGTGAAGACAGCATTTCTTCATGGTAATCTTGATGAAGAAATACACATGCAACAACCTAAAGGATTCATACAGCCGAGGATGGAAGAGAATGTGTGCTTGCTGAAGAAATCTCTATACGGTTTGAAACAGTCACCAAGACAATGGTACTTCAGATTTAATGATTTTATGTTGAGACAGAAATTCCAAAGATCAAAGTTTGATAGTTGTGTTTACTTCAAAGTTCTTGAAGATGGAAGCTACATCTACTTGTTAATCTATGTGGATGACATGCTTATAGCATGTAAACACAGATCTGAAATGGAAAGGCTCAAGGAGATGCTAAGTCAAGAATTTGATATGAAGTATTTGGGGGCAGCTGTCAAGATTTTGGGAATTGAGATATCTAGAGACAGAAATGAGGGCATGTTGATATTGTCTCAAGAAGGATATGTCAAGAAGGTAGTGGGAATGTTTGATCAAAAGGAAGCCAGAACTGTCAACACTCCCATTGGAGCCCACTTCAAGCTAAAGTCTCTTACAGAAGAAGAAGTATCTTTTGAAGAAGAAAAGATGAAGGGAGTTCCTTATGCTAATGTTGTTGGTAGTATTATGTATGCTATGGTATCAACAAGACCTGATTTAGCATATGGAATTGGTTTGGTTAGTAGGTTTATGAGCAAACCAAGCTTGGAACATTGGCAAGCTGTGAAATGGTTACTAAGGTATATGAAGGGCACTGCAAACCTACAGATTTTGTACACAAAGTCAGACCAGAAACAATGTGAAGTTATGGGGTATTGTGACTCAGATTTTGCTGGAGATTATGATAAAAGAAGATCTTTATCTGGGTATGTTTTCACTGTTGGAGGGAATGTTGTAAGCTGGAAGTCTAATTTACAACATGTTGTGGCTCTCTCCTCGACTGAAGCAGAATACATAGCTCTCACAGAAGCAGTAAAAGAAGCTCTTTGGTTAAAATGGATGATGAGTGAGCTGGGATTTAGACAAGACCATGTGATTGTACATTGTGATTCACAAAGTGCAATACATTTGTCTAAGAATACTGTGTTTCATGAAAGAACGAAACACATAGATGTTAAACTCCATTTTCTCAGGGATATTGTCTCAAAACAACTTGTCAAGATTGTGAAGATATCCACTGAGATCAACCCAGCTGAAATGATGACTAAGGTCATACCCGTGAGCAAGTTCACTTCGGCCTTGAACTTGCTTGGCATCAAGATAGGAATCCCTTAGAGCTAAAGCTAAGGCAGCATTGTCTAATCCACTGAACCCTGTTTTGGAATAAGAAGTCAAGGTGGAGAATTGTGAAGATTGTGACTTCTTTCCTCAACCAATCAAAAGATTAGCAAAATGAAAGCTCACAGTAATCTGGTGTTTCCAGTTGCATCTACGTTTTCTCTAGTTGCATCTGCACGGACACCAGTAAGTTGTAACAGACTAGCTAGTTGTTGTTAGTTACAGTTAGTTTCTGTTTGTCTCTTTAGTCCTTGTATCTCGACCCTATATATAGTTTTAGGCCTGATCAACCTAAGAGTATTCAATTTCTGAGAGTTTTGGCTGAGAGCGAGAACTATGTTGTAATACTCTAGTGAGAGAGTGTTTCAAGAGAAGTTGGATGAGTGTTGTTGTAATCTTGAGAGCTTGGAGGGTGTAATCTAGTTTCCGATATAGTGGATTTGACTTAGGCATTGCTGCCTAGCCTTGGATGTAGGATCAACCAAACTGGTTGTATCTAAACCAAGTATTCTTGGTGTTCTTTCTTTTGTGTTTTACTTTTGATTACTTTTGGGTTTGTTTAATTGTCTATTACTTGTTCTTCTTTGTTGCTATTCTTGTGCACTGTATTGGCTGTGTTGTGCAGGTCCTAATCAAACCCCAACATTATAATTACTCAACATTATTTTATTGGTATGAAAATAATGTTATATATTTTGTTAATCTCAATTTTAATTTTTTCTCCTTTTTCAGTCGTGTTCGTGTTCTTCTTTTTCTCAATCTAGATTTGTTGTAAAGAAGTTAACCACCACAATTAATGGGGAGACCGTGGCGACCCATCCTCACAACGAGCATTGGCTTCATTATCTTCCTCAACATGTTTGTTTTTCTTCTTGTTACATTCTTCTTTTATTTTTTAACGAGTCTTTTAAAAATTGTTTTTAAGTTTTTAGATTTGAGTTTTATTTTCCTTGTTATTCACACTTTTTTTTTAATTGTAAAAAATTATTGTTTTATGTTGAAAGTATTAATAACTGTTTACCATGCACTTTAAAACTGAGAACTATTTACTCTAATATAATTTTAGGGTTTAGAAAGTAAATTATAGATTCAAAAATCAAAACTGCATTTTTTTTTTGTTACAAATAAGTAACGAGTTACTAGATAAGTTAGAAAATTGGTAAATGGTTATTATGATTTTTCCATATTAATTAAAACATCAATTCGTAGGAGTTACTAGAAGAAAGTGAGGATTCTTGATTGGTCTACAGCTGGTAATCCCTCATATTTTTCTATCTCATTGATTAATGTTTTGCATATTAATGGATCCAGTTATTTAAAGTTTTTTTAAATTAATATTTTGACATCACTGGGCCCACCACTCAGTGTTTTCCGCTGCACACATGGTAAACCGCTTGCCAAAATTTGGTACCAGAGCAATCATTAATCTCTGCATACATTAATTGTTGTGTGGGAAAATATGCA
The DNA here is from genome assembly GCF_963169125.1 of Humulus lupulus. Classification (NCBI taxonomy): domain Eukaryota; kingdom Viridiplantae; phylum Streptophyta; class Magnoliopsida; order Rosales; family Cannabaceae; genus Humulus; species Humulus lupulus. The sequence goes on from NC_084802.1 coordinate 188,498,505, forward strand.
TTCTTATATTATTATAGTATGTGATGAATGGATGGATGTATGTTTGATGAATGTTTGTTCTTAAGAGTCGTTAATTATATATGGTGTTTTGGGTTTAGAAATTGTTCTTAATTTTTCTAGATCTAAAAAAATGTAAGCCATTTAGGGCATAGGATTTTTGTAATTTATTTTTCTTCAATTTTAAATTATGTTAAAATTTCTTTCAAAGCCCCAAAGCCAAAATTTCTTTGAGTCCCGTGGCTAGTCCCTCAGCCTGCTAGCCGAGGTGCTCCTTCCTGTGCCTTGCGCGCACACCTTAGGCGGTCCCAGAGCCATGTCGCCAGCTAGGCGCTTCCTGAGCCCTGCGTGCGCCAACTATAAGCTCTTCCGAGCCTCGCGCGCCCCAACCAGGAGCCTTTCTGAGACTCGCGTGCGTTGCCTGGCAGCTCCCAAGAGCCCTGCATGCGCTGCCTTCTACCTCCTGAGCCTCGTATGTAGTACCTGCTGCTAACCGAGCCTCCATACGCGCGCCTTCTAAGGACAATAGTTGTTTGCATTCATCGGTGTTAGATTTCTGATTTCAAATCGGATCAGGTCGTCTGAAAGGGACCTGGTTCTCGTTTGCAACAATATTGTTCTCCCGAGTATCAGTGAGCTCAGTGTTGACTGTATAAATGGAGAAGTGTTTATCTCCTTTTTTCTTCTTATCCATGTCAGCCTTTGAGTTATTCTCTTCATTCTTCTTTCTCTTTGAAGGGTTATTTCCTGAGGGTCGCGAAGTGGTGGGCGTAGCTGAGGTAGAGGCTGAGTTAACGTTGTCATTGTAGTTATTATGGGATGAGAAGTCAGCTTTAATGCTGACCTCGCCTCTTCTACATTGACAAATCTCTGAGCCCGGTTGTTGAACTCGGTTATTGTTCTCATGGGTTTCCTTTGCATGTCATCCCAAAGGGGACACTCTGGCAATACTCCAGCTCGTATTGCCATGAGATAACCACAGTCATCAACATTTTGAGCTCGTGCCACTTCTATGTTGAATCTCGCCAGGTGGCTTTTTAATGACTCTCTTGGCTGCTGCCTAACATTAGTCAATGTTGAGGCCTCGGGCTTGACTCTCTTTACGACTTGGAATTGCTTCTTGAACTCTTTAGTCACTTGTTCCCATGATGAGATCGAGTGTCTCCAGAACTTATCGAACCAGTTTTTCGTTGGTCCAATGAGTGTGGTCGAAAAGAGCATGCACCTTAGCACTTATCCGACGTTGCTGGCTTGCATTATTGTGTTAAACGTACTCAGATGGATATATGGGTCAGAAGTCCCATCGAAGGGTGCCACATGGGTTATCTTAAATCCATAAGGAGGTGGAGTGTTTGAAATGTGGGGAGAAAACGGCTTGAGATCCTCGTCAGAGTCGTCACCCTTGTCCTTATTTCTTTCTTCTTGAAGGAGCCTGAATGCTCTTTCAAGCAGGTTGATATTTTCTTGGACAAATCCACCGGAGGTTGAGCTTGCATTTGTGGCAGCTGGTTATTGTTTGCACAAACTCCAACTCCTTGTCCTAGTACATGGTTATACTGATTCCCGTGTACTGGCTAGGAAGGCTATTTTTCGGTTATTTAACTGTGTTCGTAAATCTGGGTTTGACGGGTTAGTCTGCCCCCGATTCTGATTCAGATGATCTCGAAGACCAGGATAATCATTCTCATAATTCCCATTATTCTTGGGCTCGGTGTTGTACACACTTACTGACTGACTGAGGTCCAGACTTCCACTAAGGAAGCTGACATTCCTCTCTGGTTGTTTTTGCATGGCTCGATTGTTACGAGGTGTATTTTCTGCTTTCCCCCTTGCCCGAGTTGTTTTTTTATCTCGACATATGACTTCCCGTTGGCTGAGGTGCCCTATGTCCTCAATGAGCCTCTCGCGGGGCCTCACGTTCACCCCTTGCTCAGGTCAAGCTCTATGGTTTCTGTCTCAGCTCACACTTAGAGCACTCCAAGAAGGCCCCTGGGGTGCCCAATCCCCTACCTGATCCCTTGCCCGATTCCCACTGGGAGCTGGCTGGGGCGCCTCTCGAGCTGTTGAGGGATGTCTTATCGAAGAGGGTGGATGCCTTATTGGTGATGACGGTGGCCTCCAGTTATTGGGTCTGGAAGGTCCAGGATTGGCTCGGGCAGGTTTTGGGTTGTTCGTGACACGTTAGGGGTTATCATTCTGAGCTACCGAAGGAGCTCGTTTATTCCCAGTTCCAGCAGGTACATTTCCCATAGGATTGCCCCTACAGCGTTTTGAGTGTTTCCCCCAGGATGACTGTTGCTGGTATTTGTTCTGGGCCTCGGTTGAGCCTGCTGGGCCCTTTGGTTGGCCATTTTGGCAGTCATACTCCCTCGGGGTCATCATCTGGTCCTTCTGGGCGGTGCCTATACTTCAGCTGCTTGCCTAGTCAATTCTTCATTTCGCTGTGTAGCCTCGGCCAACTGTTCACGCATTCTGCGATTCTCCAATTCCACGATTGGTATGTATCTTTCAGGATTATAATACAAATCCTCGTCGGGTCTGGGTCTGAATAGGTTGCCCCTGGAGGTCGATGATGCACTCCCTTCATCGGGGCTCTGATCTACCATGGGCTGCTTCCCAGACCTCCGTGGATGGTTCTCAGTTTGAGGAGTATGCTCCTCGGGGATTTGGGGTAATGGTTGCCCACCAATTTTAGGGATATTCACGGCGGCCATCGATGATGTGCGAGAAGACAACTATGACGATAAAGTAAAAAACAGCACCTTATTGTAGATTGTGAATAAATTTCTGATCGACTATATAACTATAGGAAACAATCTTTTTTTTTTTAATCTTTGAAAGTATTGGAAACAATTCAAAACCAAATAAGATGGTGGATAATCATGAAACATCACTCTTCTTCCACTACGTATCAATTATATATATTAAAAAAAATATTGACCCACTCCACGGTTGGACCCAGTCTGGAACGACTTGGTTCTAATTTATGGATAAAGACGTATGCATGTATTGAGAATCTACTTTCTAATTCACAGCGGAATGATATGGACCATAAGATCATCAAGACGTTGCATCATAGTATTGATAAATTAAATTAATTAGTGTGTTTTCATTTATATGTCCTAATCGTTGGTTTGATATTATTATTTATATATTCACCGAAAGAGTTTAGTTTTATTTAATGTACTGTACTTAATAATTATTAAAGTTACTGTTTAAATTAAAAGCATGAATGGCCCAGCCAAATTTTAGACCCTATAAGACATTTTTCATAATTTTTAATCAAGTGCTTTCGCCGTCAGCTTTATTAAATTAAATTTAAATAATAAGCAAAGATTAGGTTGTTCAACAAAGGACTAAGGTGAATTTTGAGTTTTGAACACGTTTGACTCATGGTGGTCCATCAAAATAGACTCTTAAAACATAAGTTCATTGTATTGTGTTTATGATCTCACCAAACATGCTTTGATAAACTAGACATAAAATAAAATACCTTTTGTACCTTCTCAAATATGGTTTTAAATACTCAATTTATTTATTTAGTGTGTTGTTGTTATTCGACACCTTAAGAGGTATTCAACACCACATGAGGTGACACTTTATAGTTGGTTAGCGATATCTCATAATAATTATTAAATTAAAATGTGTGAGACCCGATATTGAATTGCAGCAATAGCGATATGCCACCTCCTTATGGTGTTGGACACCACTGGTGCCCTTTTGCAATTCTCATTTATTTAAGATATATATATATACTAGGTACAAGCAACGTGCAATACACGTTTGCTTAGTTTTAATGTTGTAAGCATTGTCTATAATTTTAATAAAAAATGATTCACTATTTAAAATATATATATATAATAGAATGAATTATAGTTCTATAGTATATATAAATATTTATATCAAAAATCTCTACATATATGACATCTAAACATAATGTTAACATAGATATATATTTACATGGCTACATGTAGAGCTGTAAATACGAGCCGGGCTTTCTAGCACGGCACGAAACCGGCACGAGCACGACACGGCATGAAAAAATATGGGCCTGGGCCAGGCACGACATGAATTGAAAATTGGCATGGCACGACACGACACGGCATGGGCCTGAGCACGGCACGACACGACAAGCCCGAAGGCACGACACGAAAGCACGAACAAACTAGCATGAAAGCACGACACGATAAAAAACCCGATATTTTGACACTAATAATCATAATAAATTTTTATTTGTCAATTATTAATAAATTAAAATGATAATAGAATTCTTATTTTTCTCAATGTTTATATTTTTATAATTATATTAATTTATTTTAAGATTTGTGAGTTAAATTTTTTAGCATTTATTAGTAGATATTAAAATTCTAATAATTATCTTTGATATAATTTTGTGTAAAATATTGTTAAAAAGTATATAAAAATATCTAAAATTATAATTTAAACAAATAAATGTATTTGGATTGATGGTAATTCCATTGATGGTTAAAGAGGAGGTGGAGGGTTCAATTCTCCATCCTCACATTTTTTAGCACGACATGGGCCGTGCTGGGCCTACTCTTTCAAAAATGGGTCGGCCCGGCCTGGCTCTGTCTGAATTTATCAGAGGCACGAAAATGTGGGTCGGGCCCGAAAAATACAATAATACATGACATATATATAAAAAATACAATAATATTTTTAAAAAAATTAATAATAGAAATATAATAAGAATATAAAAAGTCATAGTATACACAGTAGTATACATGCATCAATTATTTTCATTTTTTAATGTACCTTGCAATGTCCTTTGATAAATTTGATGAAGAAAAAAAGTTTCAATCACTTGATAAACAATAAACTATCACACAAATTTATAAGATAAAAAAATAATATATATGTCTTTATTATTTTTAAATAAATATGATTTAATTATTTAAATCATCATAAAATATCTTTAAAATATCATATTTTTATTTATTTATTTTTGTTTAAGTTTATGTTTGTTCTAGATTTTGAATTTGGCAGTGACAACAAAAGATTATATATTATATATTTAATATAATATTAAGTTTAAGTTTAATTAAATTTTATTTAAGTTATAAAATGTATGGTTTTATTATTTTTAAATAACTATCATTGTAAAATATTTTAAAAATATCATATTTTAATTTGTTTCATTATTTATTTATTTTATTTTATTTAAGTTTAAGTCATGTTTACACTATACCGTTAAATATAAGAATATTCTTTTAAATATAAGAATATTCCGTTAAAGTTAAATATTAATACAATTATTATATTTGTAATCTTATATTAAATATTAAAATAATAATAATTTTTTATAGCATTTGAATTTAAATTTATATTAATATAATTAATAAATATTTATTTTTAATTAATTTTAAAGGTATATTTCTTTAAAAATTTAGAATATACTGTTAAAGTTAACAAAACAAACCGTTAAAATAAAGAATTTTCGTTAATAATACACTTTTTATATAGAAGATATATATATATAGAATTTATATTAATTATATTAATATAAATTCAAATATTATAAAATATTATTATTATAATAATATATAATATTTAAATAATATAATTATTATAATAATATATAGGGCATCACTTTGGTGCAGCCACCTTTTTTGCTACATTGGTGTAGCCAAACTACATTTCCACACTCAAATAATTTTTTTTTATGACAGTGTACATTGTTGTCATTTAAAACATCTTGCAAATTTTCAAAAAATTCTAAATAGCTTATAGTGTCGAAAACAAGGTTCAAACAATTGAATTTTACACACGCATACAAAAAATAGACATGCGTGCAATAAACCTTGTTTTCGGCATCGTAAACTATTTAAAATTTTTTGAAAATTTGCAGGATGTCTTAAATGACAACAATATACACTGTCATAAAAAAATGGGAAATTTTTTTTTTAATTGCCGAAACAGTGCCTTGGCTGCACCGAAGTGCTACCCATAATATATAATCTTAATTTTTATTAAAAAATTTATCATTTATATTTATAAAGAAAACATGTTTTTTATTACTTAATGTAACTTAACTAAATATAAATTCATATTAAATAACAACAAACATTATAAGTATATTATATATAAGTGTTATGTGTGTACAAATAGTATAATTGTATAACTATATAATAAATTAGAATAACAGTTATCTTCTATCAAGAATAAACAAATTTCTTCACTAATCATAAATGTGTGGTTTGAATAATATCATAAATAATTTATACATTAAATATTAAATAGTATATATTATGATCTAAAATATTATTATATATATTTTAAAAAAAACCCTAAATAATGTTTACGATTAATTCTTCTTATAATATAAATCACAAAAACTTAATTAATATTTAATAAATTTTTTAAAAATAAAACTAAAGAAATGCTTACACATGGTGTATGTATATAACTCTTTATTCATTTATTTATTTATTTTTGCAACTCGAGTTTGAAAAGACCAGCATGTCATGTTATATAGTAATTAACAATTATTATTCTTAATGTGAAGCCAGAAAGATACGGCGTCGTTTTGCAAAAACGCGTAGAGCAAAACGTCGACGTTTGGACTGACGTCGGCAGACATCACTTTCCTCTTTGTCGTCCCTGTCTTCTCAATCGTTAATAAGGCCACCCTAGTAAAAGGTGTAGCCCTCTCTCTCTCTCGCTCGTTCCTCTTTCTCATTCATCTCGTTTCTTTCTCTCTCTAAATTTCTGGTTCGTTGACCTAGGATTTTCTAATCGGCGAAGCCAGACTCGTGATTCCACGGTCTAGATCTATTCATCTCCGGTCCAATTTCACAAATCTAAGGTCGAATCGCTTTACCCTCTTGTACTTTCTTTCTTGATAATCACTTGTATTTCTAGGGTTCCGACTAGGAACTCAGTCTATTACTCCAAGTCGTGTTTGCCTAACGCTTCGTTTCGTTGGTTTTGTTTCAGATCTAGTGGAATCTCGCCCGACAACGACGTTTGCTTCGAGTTAATCTGCAAGTACCCAGCTCAGGTTTTGAGGTTCTAAAGGCTTGTAAACTGTTTTTTCGTATCTGGGTTTGTTGTTGTTCTCTTGAGCTCTATAATAGATCTGGGGAGAGAAGCGCTGTCGTTTTTTGGGGTTCATTCTTTGGTTGAGTTTCTTAGCGCCTAGGGTTTGTGTTCAGATCTGGGTTTGAGAGTGTTGATCGTTGTTCTCTTGCTTAAATTGGAAATGTCGATTCTATCGAAAGGCGATTCGATTCACATCAGAGAAGTATGGAATGATAATCTTGACGAAGAGTTTGCATTAATTCGTGATATTGTTGATCGGTTCAATTATATTGCTATGGATACTGAGTTCCCTGGTGTGGTGCTTCGCCCTGTGGGGAACTTCAAGAACATTAATGACTATAATTACCAGACTCTGAAAGACAATGTCGACATGTTGAAATTGATTCAATTGGGTCTCACCTTCTCCGACGAGGATGGGAACCTTCCCACTTGCGGAACTGATAAGTTTTGCATTTGGCAATTCAATTTTCGTGAGTTCAACATAAGCGAAGACGTCTTCGCTAGTGATTCGATCGAGTTGTTGCGTCAGTGCGGGATTGATTTCAAGAAGAACAATGAGAAGGGCATTGACGTGAATCGCTTTGGGGAGCTTTTGATGTCGTCTGGGATTGTGTTGAACGGTGGTATTAATTGGGTGACATTTCATAGCGGGTACGATTTTGGGTACTTGCTCAAGCTATTGACCTGCAGAAGTTTACCCGATTCACAAGCAGACTTCTTTGATTTGATCAATATCTACTTCCCAATGGTGTATGACATTAAGCATTTGATGAAGTTTTGCAACAGCCTCCATGGTGGGTTGAATAAGCTTGCTGAGTTATTGGACGTGGAAAGAGTTGGCGTGTGCCATCAAGCCGGTTCTGATAGCTTGCTCACAGCTTGCACATTCAGGAAATTGAGGGATACCTTTTTCAGTGGCTCCACTGAGAAATATGCAGGTGTCCTATATGGTCTTGGTGTTGAGAATGGACAGAGTACTAATTGAAATATGATATAATCTTATGGCTAAAAGATTGATGAATATTTGTAGACTATTCGAGTGTGAGAGATTCAGTCTTCTTTGTACACTTTGGTAAAAGAACCGTTGTGTTAGTTTTTAACATTTCTTCTTTCCTCGTTTGTAACTGAAACCTTAACTGGTTCTGTAGCTTTGTGTTTTTGTAAATTATATTAGTGTTTCAATAAAAGAAAAGTTTATTAAGTTTCCTCCTGCTGAGCCTCGTTATTTCTAACATAGTTGATTTTCATTGTTGCACTTACACTGTTATTCTTTTTTATCTCACTTATATAGATAATATTAGCTCAGCATATGCCAAATCTACTGATTCAATGATTTCGTTTTAACTGTTTTTGCTGTTGTTCAGGCTGTGCATTTGGTGCATTTGGAGATAAATATACTGAGGCTTAGTTGGTTGGTAAGATAGTCATCAGTAACTTTTGAGATAGCTTAGTCATCCTAATAAGTTTTTTTTTTTTAATTATTTTCTTTCTATATTCTCATTAGCGTGAAAAGATATGCTTATACTTGTTTGTGAATGGCCCTTTGCTCTGTGAGTGTATCTCTTTGTACCAACATACACGTAAATTATATTCTAATGCGTGTGTTGAAGTATTTCTAGTGTCGGCATTTACCTTGGTGGAGAACGACTAAATAATTTGGAGCTCTTTGACCACTATCTTTTCCATATATATGTGCATGCACATGAGTGCTGAGTGGCTTTGATCATTTTTTTTTTGGATTCAGGACAAGTAATTAACTACATATTAAATCTCACAGAGATCTGCAAAGACTTGTCTGTACTACACAACACCCATGAATATTACATCTGTAGTTCTTGATGTATATAAAATCTATTGCCTTGTTATTTGATTTAGCTCTTTAGTCTGTGGCAACATAATTTTGTCTATTGCGTTTAAACTCTTTGAATCTACTTTATAGTTTCCTTAGCTTGTAGATAATAGCCTATTTAACATAAACTTCCTTTTGTGTGGAGAAAGAAGTTTCTGGTAGCCACTACTAGTACTAGCCGTGGAGAAGTCTGGTATTCATGGTGGTTCTCAAGTTCTGCTCTTCTTTGTTCTAAATAAGTAGCCTGGTTACCAAACATGGTAGGAATTCCATCATCAGGGCACGCTGTGCGGCACATTGTTGCGTCTTGAGCTAAAATTTTAATAAAGAAATACAATTAAACTAGTCGACGACAAACCCAAGTCGTTTAAATTTAACCTTTGAAATGCTAAAAAGTGCAAGGAGATTTCCGTGTTTGTTTTTTTTTTTTTTTCAATTTCTCTACTTCTCAACTCCATTCCTTAAATATTATATAAAAAAAAAAAACTCTATTCTTTAAATTATATTACTAAAATTCATATTTTATTCTACATTTAACTTTTATATTATACCACAATTTTTATTTATTTTTTTAATTCATTTCAAACATTAAATAATGAGAGATGAGAGATGATAAATTAGAAATTATTTTCTTTTTTAAGAAAAAAATTGAAAGATGAATTGTGTTGTCTGTATTATCATTCAGTGACACGTGTCATGTATTAAGACTAATTATGTCCTCACGATAGTTGACTAAGCCTCTTAGAGTACGCCTAGAGATCCCTCGAAGGAAAGTCTTGCCTTTTATCTCTTGATCACCACCTACGGAGAAGTATGTCTTTGAGGAAGGTTACTTCCTGAGACCCACATGCAGAATGTCCTCTCCAAATCACATCTTCTCCAGGATTGTGAGATTCCTCCTTCGGGTTTGGAGTAGAGTGTCAAGCATGAAGACCTTTGACCACAAGCAGCCGTCTGACATTTACTGTCGCACAAATCGCGGTGTCGAGTATGTACAAGCGACAAGCAGGATGTTTCACGACGCCGCCTGATATTGGAAAACGTTCAGCTACCCCATGACACTATCGAAGACATGCTACCCAAAAAACTAGTGGGCTGAAACCTTGTAATTGGGTCCACTGTGATACGCCTGGGCCTAACAACGTATTAACTAATGGAATGTATTACTTATTATTCATTTAATGCTCTAGTATAGGAGAATAATTGTAATTACTCAACATTAGAGAACTAAATTTCATCAACCATCTATAAATAGGGCTAGGACACACATTGTAAATGATCACAGATTTTTTGTATTCAGAGCATTGCCAAAACGCTATCTGAAACTCCATAGAAGCTTGAAACCCCCAAGCTTCTCTCATCCTAATACAAGTGACTTTTGGACTAGGGTTAGTTAATAACCTGCACCGCATAAATCCCTGTGTCTCTTTCTTTATTTCTTTGAGCTTTATTTTAATTAGTTGTTAGTGAAAAAGCTAGTCAATATTTTGGTGCTTTCATTGAGAGCTTGAAGAAAGCTTTGAGTCACAGCAATGGTGAACACCAGACGCAACGTTGCAGAAGAACATCCTCCTTCCACCGTCATTGTGGAGAACCAAGGCGACCACCACCTCCATTAGCTGACCCGAAGGTGCCCCACGATGATGGCTACGATGAGAACGACAGCTACAACGACGAGGATGAAGATGACTACTATGAGAGTGAGTACTCCCAGTTTTTCAAGCAGAGGAGTCACTAGAGGTTGTGGCCATTATAAACCAAATACACCCCCAGTTGTAGAAAATCAAGGCCTAAAAGGGTAGAATCGCCTCCCTACAGGAGGTGGTTAATGCCATGAAGGCTACTTTGCTCGCTCAAGGGCTGCAAGTTGACCCTCATGGCAAAGTACCACCTAAGCAGCCAGCTAGTGTGCCACCCACGCACCCAGCTGGAGTGCCACCTGTCCAATCAGCGGGCGTGCCTCCTGAGCATCCCGCTGACGTGGCACAAAAGTAGCCAGCTAGAGCACCACACTTGCCTCAAGCTCGTGGGAAGGAGAAGGTTGAGCCCTCACAAAAGAGAAAAATGACTTGTCGGGCTTCTGAGCCCATCGACGTCCCGAGGAGAGCCAACTGTCCTCAAGCTCAAGGGGTCTGGGGGAACTATCAGGCTAACAATGTCCGTGGAGCCCAAGCGTGTGCGACAAATCGCGTCAGGCCTAGAGGAGGAGTCCCATCAATACCTCGTCAGCCTCGAGGAAACCCCGGGCGCGAAGCCGACATAAAAGAAGTATCCATAAATCGAGGACAAGGAATCAATGTCTTAGTTAACAACGATAACGTCGATTCGGAAGGGGAAACTGAAGTCAGATTCCTCAAGGATGGTTGCCGCCATAATGCACAACCTGATCTGCGAGACAACTTGAATGTCACAGGAATAGAGCTACTCCAGAGAACCTCCCCACAAGACAACCACAACCAGACCTCTGAGACAATCTCAATGCTCGGATGAGGGAAGCCATGCCCGACCAGGGGGCATACTCGACACAAAGTGCCAACAACGACCCTCTCCACGTGGAGTTGGAGAGTTTGAAGAAAATTATGCTCAAAATGGCTAGAAGATAGGGCTAAGACTTTGACTCAGAGGATGAAGAGGGGGACCCGTGTGCCCCGCAAATTGCCAAAGCCCCATTACCTTGAGGCTTTAAGATGCTAGGCATCATTTTTCTACAGCAGAGCCATGGACCCCACTGACCATCTATCAAAGTTCAACATATTGTTATCGGTACACTGCATCTCAGAGGACACAAGATGCCACATCTTCCCGTTAACCTTGATGAGACTTGTAAACGATGGTTCAAGAAGCACCGACCAGGATCTATCCATTCCTTGCACCAAATCTCCACCGCCTTTTGAAGACAATTTATATCTGCTCGGAAAGTGCACTTCGAGGTCAATGCTTTGGCCAACATTAAGCAAGGGCCTTTTGAGACCCTTAATGCACACATAAAGCGCTTTAAAAAAGAAGTTGTTAGGACCAAGAGGGTCGATGATGACCAATAGCTGATGACCCTACAAACTGACATCCGACCAGGTTTACCACTATGGGACGACCTACAGAGACGCGGATGCCACAGGCTTGAAGAATTCATTCGTCAGACCCAAGACTACATTCACTTGGAAGACGCCTAGATTGGAGCTTTCGGAGGACCAATTTCCGTTCTAGCTCCTACCGTCTTTACTGCCACAGTTTCGATTCCTCAATTCTCGCCTTATACTCCTGTTCAAATGAGTGTAAAGAGTGCCCTGCAATATATTCCAGTCGCCCTTCAGGCCAACCACAGTGCCATACCCGCTAGGTACAGAACAACTCCCATTGGGTTTAGTTTTTTTCAACCTGCCTTCAGTGCTGGAATGGCTGCTCCCACTCAGTCAGTTGTGCCTAGCGAGGGTCCAAGCGGGAGTAAACGCAGAGGAAAGGGTCAGGGAAATAAAAAGCACAAGAGAACTGACATTCCCGATGAGAAGCACACTCCTCAATATTCTAAGTACACCGACCTGGTGGATACTCATGAAAATATTTTTACTGCTACGGAGCAGTAGGTCCACTACTGGAGACCCCAACCAATATGGAGGGACAAGGAGAGAATGGACACTTCGAAGTTTTGCAAGTTCCATAATGTTGTTGGACATCACACCAACAAGTGTAGGAAGCTTTGTGATGAGAATCAGAATCTCATTAAGTTGGGGCATCTCCACCAGTATGCCAGGGCTGGAACGCGCCCTGCCCAAGCTCCGGCCATGGCCCAGCCCCCTCAACAACAGGCGGCACCTCTACAGGCTCAAGGCCAAGTACCAGCTGCCCCACAGCCAATAGCCCATGGACATCCTCCGATGAACGGAAGAGTAGGGACTATCTCTGGAGGACCCCACCTTGGGGGGGGGGGGGGGTGGGGGCACGTTATGGGACTCGCATAATCAATATGCGCGAGCCCTGAACCACGATGATGAAGTGTTGGCACTGACCCAACTCCTGAGGCAGATGCCTCGGATGACAGACCATATCATAACCTTCTTCGAGGACGATGCTATTAGGAACGAGTTTCCTAATACGCAGCGGAATGGTGGTGGGGTTGGCCCAATGTACAATAAAATTTTTGTAACATATTTAAACTACCTTTAAATATGAAGATCCATTAATATACATACATTAATCATAAGCAAGATAAGAATAGAAATCATACCTCTTGAAGCCTATCAAGTGTCATTGTTATCTTTTCGTAATTAGAACGATCTTCCTATCCAAGCTGCTCCTAGGTACTCACACCAAGATCTTCCACAACGTTCTCTACACCTCAAGAAGTGTGTGGGCACTTAGAGAATGAATGATAGTTTATTTGTGATTCTACTTGATGTACTCAACACATGAGATCAAGATAATAGGCCTAAGAATTGGTTCTTTATTTTTCAAGGAGAGAAAAATATCGTTCTATTTTTTTTTCACAGAGCGAATAGACTGAGTTGTCTTGGTTCACTTAGTTGGTTATCTGTATATTTTCTGATTAGTCATACTTAAAAGAAAATATTCAAATTTAAAAAATAAATCTGTAACTAACTTACAATTTACTTTTTAATTAATTAATTATTAATGAAAATATCCAAAAACTAATTTTTTGAATTATCCATTAATTAATTAAATAAAAATGAAAATTCTATCCCTGAAAAAATTGCAGTACACGCCACACACAGTGTGTGTACGTGTACCACCCCTACTTTTAGGGATATTTGATTTTTCTATTTTTATTTAATTATTTATTCAAACCACTTTGTCACATAAAATCTAACAACCTGATAACTTATTCAAATTTAAATTAAATATCTTATTAACTAATTATCAAATATAATTAATTATTTAAATAAATATTAACCTTTTAAATTCAAATCTAATTTGAACTTATCAAATTTAAATATATTTAATTAATTCTACTAATTAATTAAATCCAATATTTTCGAAAATAAATATTTAATTCATTATAATTAATTAATTATTTAATTAAATTTCAAAATTAATTTAATTATTTAATATAATTTCAAAAATTATACAATAATTAAATATTAATTAATTTTGTTAACTACAACTAATTTGTAATTAATTAATTAATTATTATTATCATATAATTGCATATTTGGCCCGAAGAACAAATTTCTCCTTAAATATGTCTTTAAACTATTTTTCCCTTCATATCAACTCTTACCTTGAATAGTGTTGATAGAGCCGCTATGGGGACTTATGAACCTATAATTCCAAGCTCCAATAAATTTGAGATTATTAATTAAACTCTTTAATTAAATAATCTTAATTTATTAATCTCATGATTATTCCACTATATATATGAGATTGTACTCTTGTAATCATAGACATTTCATTTACTGAGTACTTTATAATTATAAAGCGTCCATTGATATAATCATTGCATACAAATTCACCATTTTAATTATCTCTTGTTTCCTTAAGTACCATTGGCTTTACTAGTGAAGGTTAATTCATAACTTAATTATGAATTTGAGCTCAATAACCTTTCAGTCTCAAAATTCAACCCTTAACAGAACCATTATTCAATCTCTTATGAGAAGGCATAGATTCTATATCTGTATACTATGTCCCCAGCCATCTACATTAATGAGTTCCCAAAACAAAAGTTTTTAGCCTGATCATTCTGACAGACCCTAACGAGTGAATCAAAGAACTCATATAACATAAACAAGAGTTCATAGTAACTTCATGATTAAGATCTATTTGTATATGATCATCAGTTGATATATTTAATTAATACTTCGAAACGGTATTTAACTAAGTATTAATAAAGCACCTCCACTAAAGTGTCCTACCACACTAGTGATCCGGATTTAGATCACATGTATTCATAATACTAGTGGACCATACTTGCAGTAATTAATCTAAAGATTTCATAACTTTATTTTACTACGAACTATTCAAGTTCATTTATCCCAAACACAATCCTCCTATACCAATACGTGTTTGAGATTACATATATGAACTTAGGAATTTTTTTGATATTTACATAATATTATCACAGAATAATATAGTCCATAAAATATATGCATGACAAATTCAATTTATTTATTTATTTCATAAAACAATGTCTACTACATATGCTTTCAAGGCACAATTCCCAACAGATGCACTCTCCCCACCACGATGCGTTGGTAATTGAGAGCAAGATTTCCAACAAGATGGTAGCTCGGATCCTGGTGGATAACGAAAGTTTTGTGAATATCCTGTTTAAGTCAGTCTTCGAGAAGATTGGGTTGACGACAAACGATCTCTCCCTGTGCACCTCGACACTCTACGAGTTCTCGGGTGAGGGCTTGATTCCGATGGGGCAGATCAAGCTGCCAGTGACACTTGGAGAAGTGCCTCGTCAGGCCTTCAAATACTGTACTTTTGTGGTGGTGGACTGCTCCTCCGCTTATAACGTCATCCTGGGACGTTCGACCCTGGTGGAGTTTGGGGAAACCACCTCTATTTGCCACCTGTACATGAAGTTTCCCACGGAGGCGAGAATCAACACAATTTGCGAGGACCAGAAAGAAGCCCGCCAATGTTACAATGTGTCACTGAAGCATCCAGTAATGATGGTTGAAGAAGCATCCCCTGAGTAGCCTCCTTCAGTGGAGATGGAGGTCCAGGCTATTCTAGAATAAAATTCCAATGAGTTGGTTCCCATGGTTGGAGATGATAGGGCTTTTGAGCCCATGGAGGAAGCTGAAGAAGTCATTCTCGACAACTCCAACCTAGAAAGGAAAACTAAGGTCGGGAAGAACCTCATGGCGGAGGACCAAGAAGCTTTGGTGAGCTATCTCTGCAAGAACCAGGAAGTCTTTGCCTGGTCTCACGTAGACATGCGGGTATTGATCCCAGCATTATTTGCCACGCCTTGAACATAGACCCAAATGTTGCTCTGGTACAACAAAAAGAAGGACAATGGACTCGACCAGGGCGGAGGCCTTGAAGTTAGAAGTCGACAAGTTTCTCAGGAATGGCTTTATACAAGAGGCCAAATACCCTAAGTGGTTATCAAATCTGATGCTAGTCCCAAAGCCTAATGGCACATGGATAACATGTATTGACTTCTTCAACCTCGACAAGGCCTGCCCAAAAGACTGCTTCCCATTGTCGAAGATTGATCTGATGGTCAGTGACACCTCCGGGTATGAGTTCCTCATGTTTATGGATGCATACTCAGGTTATAATTAGATCGCCATGCATGTCGCTGACCAGAAGCACACCAGCTTCTGAACAGATAAAGGCATCTACTGCTACAAAGTGATGCCTTTTGGCTTGAAGAACGCTGGAGCCACATCCCCAAAAATTGCGCATTTGGGGTAGCCTCTGGGAAATTCCTGGGATTTATTATTAGTGCCTGAGTAATTGAGGCAAATCCCGAGAAGATCAGAGCTCTGGTCGAGATGCCATCCCCAAGAAAGCATAAGGACGTACAAAGCCTAGATAGTCGAATAACAACTCTCAATCGCTTTGTTTCTAAGGCTACCGAAAAGTGCATCCCATTCTTCAACATCCTCTGAGGAGGTCAGAGGTTTGAATGAATAGAGGAATGTGAGTAGGCATTTCAGCAGCTTAAGGCGCACATGGAGAATCCCCAAATTCTATTAAAGCTTGTGCATAGAGAACCCATTCTCCTCTACATGGCTGTCTCTGAGAACGCCATTAATGTTGCACTGGTTCACGAGGAAGGTCACATCCAGCACCCCGTATACTATGTGAATAAAAGACTCCTCGGGGTGGAGTCTCGATATCCACTAATGGAGAAGCTGACTTTCTACCTGATGATGGCTTCTCATAAGCTCAGACCATACTTCCAGGCATATCCCATCAAAGTCCTTACCAACCAGCCTTTAAGGCAAGTCTTCCACAAGCTGGAGTCCTCCGAGAGACTCCTCAAATGGGTAGTTGAACTTAGCCAGTTTGACATCACTTATCACCCGAGGACGACCATTAAAAGACAAGCACTAATGGACTTTATCACAGAGTGCAAGGTACCACATGAAAGGCTCGAGGAGGCCCAGGTTGTCGGGTCCATATGGAAGTTATTTTTGGATGGGTCCTCCAATGAGAATGAGCCTGGAACATGCCTTATCTTGGTTTCCCTAGAGGGACATAGGGTTCACAATGCTTTAAAAGTCATTTTTGACGCCTCAAATAACGACGGTAAATATGAAGCCCTGATCGTCGAACTTCGGGTTGCTCTAGAGCTTAAAGCTGAGGGCCTCGAAATATACAGTGATTCTCAACTTGTCATAAACCAAGACCTCGGAGAGTACCAGGCTCGAGGAACCAAGATGGCCACTTATTTGGCCAAGACCTAAGAGATGCTACACAACTTCAAGAGATTTATCGGCCGACAGGTTCCACTGGAGAAAAAGTCTAATGCCGATGCCCTGACCAAACTTGCTACCACCAAAGACGCAGAGTTGCTCAACATGGCCCCAATTGACTACTTGGCTTCTCCGAGCATCACGGCTCCCGAGGAGGTAGACGTGGTCCAGCCCTAGGATGGTTGGATGAAACCTATTGTGAGGTACTTTGTCTTCGGAGACTTACCGCAGGAAAAAAAAGTGGCTCGATAGCTAGCGTGGTGGATACCACTTAGATTGTGTCAGTGAGATCAGGACAGACTGGATTAGTCTGCGGGTTTTGAATGTGTTTTCAGGTGGTCTGCCAGGGCTTCTTTTTATGAAAAGAGACTAGAATGGTGATTGGATTAGTGCCAGAAATAGAATCATATGTAAACACTGTTTTGAGTGGCTCAGCAGAGTTATAGGAATTAAAGGGTTAGTTGTTGAGTAAGATGGAATTCTTTAAGGTTGATCTTGGATCTAGTTAGGACCAGTGGAAGATCAGAGAAAGGAAATTATATAAAGGATTGTGTTGGTATCAAATTAGAGCACTGCGAGTGCTGAGTATGTCTTGAGGATTGGTTTAATGCTAAGTGTTTGTGAATCAGATTAATGGTGCATTCAAAGGTTTATTTGAATGGGATTTGTAATCATTTTGGGCAATGATATTGTGGTATTTTCTCTACGGGGATTTGCCAAAGTTGAAGAGTGCCTTGGGGACAGGAGTGTCCATGGGTGGTAAAGATATTTCAGGTGCCTTGGGAAGTGTTCTGGGTATTTTATAGACCAGGATCAGTTAGTGGATTGTTATGACATCCCAGTAATAGAGGAAAGTGATTGCCTATGCAACATGTTGATTAAAGGATCTGACCAGAACTAGAGTAGAGTTTTTGGTGGGCCAGGTGGCCAATTTATTGTTTGAGATTATTATCTCAAGGAAGATAAAAAGGAAAGGTGGTTAAGTGAGCCACAAATGGGAAAGATTGAATGGAAAACTTAAACAGGATTAGCTGAGAGTTGTACAGTGACAGATATGAATTTATGGTGGTAAAGAGATCGAATTTGGAATCCGATGGATATCGAGATTAATTGGGGGATTCTAGATAAATCTCATGTTATTCTTTTATTCGCTTCATTCAGGCATCGTGGAAAGGTAACAGGATATGAAAGCTTTATAGTGATGGCCTGAGATGAAGAGAGATATAATGAGACACGTGTAAAGTTCTTAACCTGTTAGCAGGCCAAGACAGAGTGTCACGAGTCAGCAAGGTCATTACAGCCTCTGGGTATTTCATAATGGGGAATAAGAGAGCATCGCGATGAGTTTTGCGGTGGGATTCCCAGGTTGATGGATCAGCGTGAGTTGGCATTGATTCATTGTGGACTGGTAGTCCAAGTGAGTTCATTTTATCAGTAAGGATAAGTGAATGGTACAGCTAATCGGTGTTCAAATCTCTTGTGAAAGGGATAAAGTGCCTTCATGGAAAAATCAAGGTCTATCGTATTAGATGAAGACTTTATTGGGACTTCCAAGTTTTGGAAGGGTTAGAAGGCCATGAGAATAGAGATAAAATTCAGTACAAATTATTACTCTCAGACTGGTGGTAAATCAGAGAGAAAGGGTTATCCAATTATTATTGGAGGAACATCTTATAAGATGAATGCGTTAATGTATATCTGGATCCTAAGGTGGTTCAAGGGATTAATGAGATTGCTGGAGATTGAAGCTTGGTTGCTCATTTCTCATAATAAATGGAAAAGTTTTATTGAATAGAAAAGCAGGAATGTGGAATTCCAGGTAGGAGAATATATCTTCTTTAAAGTATCACCATGGAAAAGGGTGAGGAATTAAGGCAACCTAAGCCCTGGTTTATTTTGGCAGTTGGATCCTAGATAGGTTGATTCTGGATCAACTATTTTTTTTGGCACTGGCAGTTGCGTACAGTGAGTTATGTACTTCCATTCTGGTCGTGTTTTACTGACCTAAAAGTCAGAAATGGCATAGCGTCATGAACGCCGAGCCAAATGAAGATTAGATCTAATCGATATCAGCAAGAATGACTCATATGGGGTATTAACGCTGGACCGACCCTAAGGTCGATGAACTTATAAGCGCTTGGCTAGTCTGAGACTAGTTATTCAGAGCCAGGGCATATGGCCCGGTGACTGTTTGTCACATGGCTAGGGAACGCTATTCCAAGGTTATGACTCTATGGTCATGGGGAAAGGTTATGTTGGTGACTATTCACCATACACCTATCCTGTTCAAACTTATGAAAGGTTCACTTATCAATTAAGCCCGAGTGACCCTATCGTCACATGGCTATAAGGGGCTGTACCCACTTTTGTGACTTTCACGATTGTCACCTATTTGTTTGGACTGAAAGTCCTGAATGATTATTATGATCATTGGTTAATGTATTATACTCAACATTGCATCTCTATTTATTGGGGCTAAGAGTCCTGGATGATTATTATGATCATTGGTTGATGTGTTATACTCAACATTATGTGGATCTGTTGCCTGTTGGAGTAGGGCGTGTGCCTTATGATCCGATAACATGTTATAACTGTTCATGAGCATATTAAGTTTTCTTGCTGAGCTTCGGCTCACGGGTGCTATGCGGTGCAGGTAAAGGCAAAAGAAAGCTAGACCATCCTTGAGTTGGAGAGCTTAGGTGATGACGTGTACATATGCAGCTGCTCGTTCGCCACAGCCGAGGTTTAAAGAGGAACTAGGGTTAAACCCTGTTTTGCCGCATAGAACGGCCTGTTGAAATATTTTCTTGTAATAGACTCTGAAATTATAGTTTTGGGATCCCAACATATATATTAAACGTTACATCATATCCAAAAAATTTAATCCCTAAACCGCTAATCATACTTAGTTACACGATTTTGGCCAAATGACTCGATTAACGAGTTCAGCACTGTTTACAAGGCACACCGTAACGGTCCCTGGAGTTACAGCAAGTCTCCGACAATGACCTACAGTTTGACATTGAGTTGTTCATCGACTTCTATGAAAGGCATGGAGTCAAGAATTTTTTTTCCTCCATAGCTCATCCTCAGGCAAACAAACAAGTGGAAGTAATCAACAAAATGCTTAAGGCCACTTTGAAGAAACGACTGGAACAGGCAAAAGATGCTTGGTCCGAGGAGCTGCCTAATGTATTGTGGAGTTATGCACCACTACTAGGACCTCCACAGGCCATTCACCATTCTCCATGGCCTACGAGTATGAATCCATGCTCCTAGTTGAGGCAATAATCTCTTTGCACCGACGAGATGCGTATGACCCAACCACGAATAATACTTTACTTTAAGAATCATTGTACCTTGTTGAGGAGCTCCGAGAAGTTTCGCAGCTACGTGTAGTGTCCTACCAACAGAAAGTGGCCAGATACTTTAATTCCAAAGTGAAGGATAGAAAGTTCGAGGTCAGATACTTGGTGTTGCGAAGAGTCTTCTTGGAAACCCGAGATCAAGGTGCTAGAGTTTTGGGCCCCAACTAGGAAGGTCCATACCAAGTTGTGAGCATCATGCATCCTGAAACATACAAGTTGGCTCAACTAAACTGGGAGTTAGTGCCCCATGCTTGGAATGCCGAGCACCTTCGCCGGTACTACCAATAATATGAGTAGTTTGTATTTTCTAAATTTTGTAATCATTTGTAGCCTATGGGAACGTTGATGAAAATCGTATGTGCAAAACATGATAGATAAAATTAAGAGAATTTGCTTGTATTTTTTATTTGTTCTATATTTTATTACCCGAGGAGCACACGCTCACTGGCCTGGAGAAGTGAACGCAAACCAGTTTCTGATCACTTGGGAGGCATAGCTGGGTCACCTTGAGAGGTAACCACTCGCGGAGAATGACCTAGGGAACTAAGACTGTTATGGGCGGAGTAAA
Organism: Humulus lupulus; assembly: GCF_963169125.1. Lineage (NCBI taxonomy): Eukaryota > Viridiplantae > Streptophyta > Magnoliopsida > Rosales > Cannabaceae > Humulus > Humulus lupulus. Next base: position 188,519,745 of record NC_084802.1, read on the forward strand.
CCTAGTGTCAAGGCTTGCGAGATTTCACGAGAAATGACCTAGGGAACTCAGTTTGAGAAGCCTGTACGGGTACCTGAGAGTAAACCTAATGTTACAAACAAACCTAAGTACCTTAAAGGCGGAGAACTCAAGTTTCCTCCCGAGGACTAAGCGCCCGCAAAGAAATACTAAGTTTCTGACTTCCAAATGGTGAAAGGTTTAAGATCTGAGTCATCTGTACACGGATTCAAGCCTTAAGTTGCCTAATACTTAAGGAAACAAGAACCGAGTAGCCTATACTCAGGCACAAGTCTAATTTGTGTAAAATTAGATTGACTTAAGTTCCAAACTTAAGCAAAAAAGACCTAAGTCTCCTAGACTAGGCACACAAGCTAAGGAACTCAGAGTTACTTCCCGAGGACTGAGTGCCTGTGAAGTAGCACCAAGCCCCCGAGAACCTAAATTTTTTTGGGCTTCCAAGACCCAAGTCACCTAGACTCGAACATAAGTCCCAAGTTGCCTAAACTTGGACGAACACAAAGTTACTTCCCGAGGACCAACTGCCCGCAAAGCAACACTGAGTACTCGGGAGCCAAAATTTGTTAAAGGTTTTCAAGAGCCAAGTCGTCAAGACTCGGGCTTAAGTCCCAAGTTGCATAAATTAAGGCATTTAAGACCCGAGTCTTTTAAGACTGAGGCCCACATATGGTGGAATTAAACAAGGTTGTATAAATTGATTATTTCGTGATGTTACGTTACGTTACGTTAAAAATTTGAGAAAACCTTATACATTTTAAGTCATGTTTGCATTATTGCTAAACATTATGTTGAAAATATGTTAAGTGAAAAGCAAAAAACATTATAAAAAAATTATACACGACTATGCTTGGGAGCTCAAGCATTCAGCTGTTTGTACCGCAAATGAAAAGAAAGATGGCATGCATGCATAATTACTTGAATAAAAAAGAGAAAATAGAAAAGACTTAGATATTGTCAAGGGGAAACTCTTCGATGACATCTATGATGAGATTCACCTTCAAAGCTTTGCCTGCTTCCCTGGCAACAACATTGGTAGCTTCGATAGCCTTCATTGCCCACAGGCGCTCCTCGAAGAGTAGATGAGTCTTTTCAACCTCTCTAGTGAACTCCAAGTCCATGTTTCGGTTGTGGAACCAGGCCATATAGAACACATCCTCGACGATGGTGTCGACCTCTTTCTTGAGGATCTCCACACCCCGCTGTAGGGACTTGGCCTTCTCCGTGGCTTAAAAAGTTTCGTCCTTGGCCGCTTGAACCTTATCAAGTGCTATCGTGGCTTCATCACGGGCCTTGGTTGCGTCCTCCGCGACTCGGGAAGAATCTCATGCAGCCTTGACAGCCTCTCCCTTGGCGTGAACTTTTCCCTCCTTAGCTCTTTGGGATCCCATGTACATACTGAAGCTTTTTAATGAAACATAATATTCTTTTGGCCAAAAATTTTAATACCTAACTCTTTAGTTAACTTTAATTACACATTTAAGTCCAAATGACTCGCCTATCGAGTTAAGCACTATTTTAAACACACAGTGTTACAGTCCCTTATTAGTAGGGCGTTACAACTTGATATCAGAGCTGCCAAGGTTTAATGGTTCCTAAAGATTGGTTGGGAATGTACACTCGTCGCTAAAGATAAGCTCGACTCACGGTTCGGTAACTAATGATGTGATTATGTGCTTAATCATTTAAATGAAGTATATATGCCTTATCTACGTGCTTGAATAAGGAGCATGAGCTATACTGATCAGGCATAGCCCTTGACTGCTATGTGAATATGAAAATATGTGCTTATTAGCACTACCGTTGCTTGTGAATACTAAGAATGTGCTTATTAGCACTATGGTTGAGCATGAATATGAAAAGACATGCTTGTTAGCATGATTGTTGTATGTGAAAGCTACTGAAATGCTTATTACCATTTTTATTGCATTTGTATGCTTAGTTGTTTAGTTTTGGGGTTGTGGGGTGGTAGTGGGTACCGTTATCATTGCCTAATGAGCCTAGTTGTTGATTGCATATATACTTGGAGAGTTATGCCTCCAAGGCGATCAGATCTACTAGTCGGTGCCCAGATATAGGCTAGAGATGATGACCAGGGTCAGAACCCTCCGCCAGCTCCTGAGAACTGGCATCAGATGTTTGCTAAAACGCAAGCCAGACTACAAAGACAAGAGGATGAGATCCGCTTGTTGAGACAACAGGTTCTGCTAGGGAACGCTGCACCAGTTGTGCCACCTATCGTGGTACCGGTTGATAACTCTACAAAATAGAGTTATTTTACTACTTTTTATATTCTAATTGTTGCTTAATTCTTGAGTTTTTAATTGATTTGTTAAGTTTTTAAGTAATTTTGAATTTATTGGGTTTATTTTGATTTTATTTATTTTTGTGTGTTTTTATAGTTATTTTGTTGTAAAATGTTATAGTTAATTATTGGAATTATTGTTGTTTAATTTGAGGTAAAAAAATGTTGGAATATTGAACTTAAATGTTAAATATAAATTAAGTTATAATTAATTTTTTCAAAGAATTAAATTGATTTATTTTATAGTTGAAAATATTTTATTATGATTTATTTTATGTTTATTTTGTAGGGAATTTATTAATTTTTGTGCTTTAAAAGTAATGAAAAGAAAGAAAAAAAATGGCAAAAATGAAAACACCTCCTAGCACCCTTCAGCTTCCCCAGCCCGTGCTCCTGGGCTTGCCTGCCCATTCGGCCCAGCCACTGATTGGGCCCGTCTCCACCAGCCTTCTAGGCCAACCACCGAAGCCACCCTTCCGCCAGCTGCTCCCAACCAGGCCCAAGCTTCCTCCAAGGCCCGCCAGCACCTACACGGTCCACCAACTGCCTCCTGAAGCCTCCCTGCCCCAGCTATACACCACTAGAGACCCAACACGCCTCCTGAAGCTCCACTTCCCAGCCACGGGCCACCAGCCCTTTTTTTCGACCCAATGGCATCCTAAGCTGGCTGCCAGCTCAGCAAGCAAAAGAAGAAAATGTGTCTTAAGCCCAACAATTTCACCCTTGTCCCCTTGTCCCTTTGTCCCAAAATACCACATTTTTACGCAAATTTTTCTACACATTTTACCCCAAAATCATCATTACACCTAAAATTTACCCATATTTGCCATATTATTATTAATTTAATCAATTTAAATTGATTATTTTAATACTCTCATTTTGGCTATAAATAGGGAATTTTCAAGACCATTTCGAGTGCTAATTTTAGGAGAGGTTACACTACAATTTCTACACTTTCAAGACCCTCCATTCTCTTCATCTTTTTCTTCTTTTTGGTCATTTTTTCTATGAGTTTTTAGAGAAAAAATTTAGGGGTTCCTCCTCCAAATTTTCCTATTTATGTTTGTAATTTCTATTCTAGTTATGAGTTTCTAATCTTTTTAAGATTATTAAGGTGATGATAAAACAATATGTAACTAGATAGTATTTATGTTGTGTGTTGATTTCCCATTTTATGCAATAAGTTTATGGATTTTCTTCTTCAAATATTTTCTTTCTTCTTAAATATCTTGTATTTTTTATTGTTAGAACATATTTATACTTTGTTCTTCACTAATGCAAAATCATAATATTATTGGATTAAGGTGTGCCATTAAATTGTGCACATCAAATGCTTAGAACAAAAATATTATGTTTTGCCTTATAAATAATATTCATTGATTTATTTTTTATTTCATTAGATTGATTTACATTAAATACTTTGAAATTATAATTTTAAAAGTGAAGATAAATCCTACATATCTATAATAATTTGTGCTTAAATAGAATATCTAATTTGAATAAGTGATAGTTGATTAATTTATACTATTAATGAAAATTAGGAATCAATGTACTTATAAATGTTATTGAACTTATATTTTATGGATTCTAGTACCTTAATAATATTCTTTCACCATCTTGATTTCTACTAGTAATTTATTTTTATATATTGTCTTTAATTTCTTTATTATTATCTTTTATTTTATTTTCATTATACAAAAATCTCATCAATCTTTGGAGCTAGATTAGAATTTATTAAATTTGGTTTAAAATGGTTTTCTTTTTTATTTTAGACAACTCCTTTTGGTTCGATCTCGTGCTTACACGAACATTATATTTCATATACGATTTGTGCGCTTGCGAGTTATGAATTTTTAAAACATACCCGTTTTGGGTCCATCACCAGTTTTACAGCAGCAACTAGGGGCTTAGAATAGGTGGGATCCTTTATACGAACGGTTCAGAAAACAACACCCTCCTACTTTTGAGGGAGGGTCAGACCCACTGCGAGCAGTGCAGTGGATGAGTATGACTACCTCCATCCTGGATTTCATGGGGGTGGTAAGGAATGATAGAGTGGCATGTGCTACATATATATTTCAGGAGGATGACCATATCTGGTGGGAGGTGGTATCCCAGACTTGGGATGTGAATACATTGAGTTGGGAAGAGTTTAGAGATCTATTTAATGAGAAGTATTACAATGATGCAGTAAGAGCTGCAAAAGCATATGAGTTTACCAATCTAGTCCAGGGCACTATGACAGTGACATAATATGCTCTATAACAAGAAAGGACAGGTTCATTCGAGGGATGAATGCTTTGATATCCCTAGATGTTAGGATCACTTCCGTACCTAGAGTTACAAATTATGCTCAAGTAGTGGAGAAGACCTTTACTGTTGAGGACACAAAGAACAAGATTTGGTGCAAGAGCACCGCCAGACGAGATACAAGGAGGGTGGTACATCCATTTGCAGGAACTAGTAGGGGCAGAGGCCTTAGTGATCAGAAGAGGAAGATCCCAGACACTTTTACAGTTTCAGGCCCAGACAAGAGGGCCCAGCGAATTCAGGTTGGCCGCCAAGATAGCAATGAAACTTGGAGGACTTATCCAGAGTGTGCCATATGTAGGAAACACCATATGGGAGAATGCCAAGCGAAGGCATGCTTTCTATGTGGAGTGGTCGGATATCTCAGGAAAGATTGCCCGAGGGCGAAAAAGGAAGAACCAAAGAAGGCAGACATCTTTACTCCAACTCGAGTGTTCACCTTGACACAGTCTGAGGCTGAGGCTAGTCCCTCAGTAGTGGCAGGTCAGATTTCCAGTGTTGGTTCTTCTTACACTGTGCTGATTGATTCTGGTGCTACGCATTCTTTTGTATCTAGCAGAGTGATAGATTGTGTAGACCATGTGATTATTGTGTTGTGGGGTTTGAGACTTTATTACCTATTGGGGAGTTTGTAGTCTCTAGGAGATGGATTAGATCATTACCAGTAGATGTAGACAGTAGAGTTATTAGTGGACCTGATTGAATTATCCATGGATGATTTTGATATAATCTTGGGTATGGACTGGTTAGCCAAGTATGGGGCAACCATCGATTATAAGAGAAGTATGGTGACTTTTGAGCCTAAGGATGAGGACCCATTTGTATTTGTGGGTACTATGAATGGACCTCGCATTCCTATGATATCATCATTAAGGGATAGAGACCTATTGCATGGTGGTTTCATAGGATTCCTAGCTAGTGTGGTTGTTAGGAGAAATAGTTTTGCCTCAATGGAAATGGTAAGAAAATGCAACTCTAGACAATATATTAAAAATAAATATTGATTGATTAAATAAAGTGTTACAACTCTATAACTGATAAAATACAAATAAACAATGAAAAGAAGAAGAAGAAGAGAATAGTGAAAGATACAAATCTAAACAAAAGATTACAAGTAAAGTAAATGTGTTTGAAACAAAAGAGAAGATGATTGCAACTCTAAACAAAAGTTACAATTAAATAGAATAAGAAAATAAGATGAAAATCAATAGAGAAAAGTGTAAGAACAAAACAAAAGGAAACTCTCACTTACACAACCTAAGTGAAGAGTGTTGGGGATCACCAACTTGAACAAGGTTTAAAACCTTTGTCCAAAAGCTTATTTTCCCCTAACTCAAGCACTAAGGGATCTCTCTCAGATATTGGAAAAACTTTCTGGAATTATCAAGCCTCAAGGTGTTTATAGCCAAGTGCTTTAATGGATAGAAATGTTGTCTTTCAAGTGAGCAATAGGCTCCTATTTATAGAGTTTAGAGACACCATTTGAATTTCAAATTCCACCAACCCCCATGGTTGTTACCAATGATTAATTGGATTATTATGGAATTAAAAATGAGATTTGGGAGTTATTTGGGTTTTTTGAGCCGTTCAACAAAGATTGAAAAAACTGAAAAAATGGTCACTTTTGGCCTGTGGCTGTGGCCAGGGACATTAGTGGCCGCGATCACTACTCTCTGTCCCACAGGCTGCGGCCACCAACATTCAGTGGCCGCAGCCACTGACCATTTTCAGCACTTGAAAATGTGCTGTTTTTCCAAACGATTCTAAACCCTCCCAAATGATTTTTTAACCCCCAAAACACATTATTGGGGTTAAAATCATATCTTTAACAACCATTCCACATATGGCTTTATGAAATTCATCTCAATATTATGTAACACCAAATTTACACAATTAAGGGTAATATTTGGAAGTTACAAATTTGTAACACCAAATATGTTACATATTTGGATATATCTCATATATCTAAATATTCTAACTCTCTATTATACGTTACAATATGTGACACTCTTTGTCACATTTATTTAATCTGAAACATTATATTATAATATAATATTACATTATATTATAAAATAATATAACATTCCCGCACTAGATTAAATAGTTATCTACTGTAACTCTTATTCAATCAATCATTATATTTAAAATATAACATATCCCCCACTTGATTAAATAAGAACTCTCTCTGATAGAAGTCATTGCATTAGTGCATAAAGCAAAGTGTTTTTCAACTTGAACTTTACTATAGTGTAATTATCACAAAATTTGTCGAAAATTTGGTTGCACTAGGCATTGAACCATCTTTTCATGATAATAAATCGGTGATAATACATATACCTTTGCGATGTTCACTTGAGACCTCTATGTCTCGCTTTGCACCGTTAATGGCCATGTGCACTTTCCATTCATGGACGTTCTTGAGAATACTCCCAATTCTCATGAGAGGCGGCACCACCCCTAGGTCCATATAGGTAGAATTCTTATAGTATTTTGTTACCAAAAAATACTTGTCTTCACAAGACTGAATTCTATTAAAAAACCTTTCGGTGTTAACTCTTAACTTGGTAACTCACAAGTACTCAATATCTCAGATGAGACTTGTTTTGAGTACAACTAATATTCACTTGATTGACTTGTTGTTACCTATTGAACCTAACACTAGTTGAATAACTAGTGTTAAGATAGGTTACCGTCAATCGTGAATCTCTTTAGGGGGTTTAAGTCCCATCCCTCGAGATGATGCAGCCACTAAGTCTCTCGTTAGTGGCTTAGTGAAAGGATCCGCCAGATTTTCAATTGTTCTCACATAGGATATTGAGATGATTCCTCTTTGAATCAATTCTCTTACATATCCATGTCTTAGACTAATGTGTCTAGACTTCCAATTATATACTCCGTTGTATGCTCTAACCAATGTTGCTTAGCTATCACAATGTATCGATATAGTGGATACATTCTCTTTGATTAGGGGTATCTCTATCAACAGATCCCTTAACCATTCGACCTCTTTGCCGGTAGCATCTAGAACTATAAACTCTGCTTCCATAATGGAATGAGATATACAAGTTTGTTTCTTGGAACTCCAAGAAATTGCTCCCACCAAGTGTAAATACCCAACCAGTTGTGGACAAGTTGTTCCCATGATTGGATATCCAGCTCGCATCTGTATATCCTTCTAAGATTGAAGGAAATTTGGAGTAGTGAAGGCTTAGTTCTTTGGTTTTCTTGAGATAACCTAGGACTCTTCCAATAGCCTTCCAGTGATCCACACTTGGATTACTTGTAAACCTACTAAGTTTACTTACCGCAAATGCTATATCTGGTCTAGTACATTGAGCAGCGTACATTAGACTTCCTATAGCACTAGCGTACTCCAATTGAGCCACCGCTCTTGTAACGCCCTGGTTACTCCAAGACCGTTATGGTGAACTTTGAACTGTGAATTTAACTCGCTAATCGAGTTCTTTGGTTAAAAACGTGCTTCTAGGTGTTATTAATAGGTTAAGGTGGAAAAAACCAATCAAAAGGAAAGAATATATTTTATTTAAAACATAAATCTGTTCATGGACCCATAAAAATGTTTACAAGTTATTTATAATGCAAAATGGTTATTACAATTTGAAATTTATAACCCACCGATCTAAGCGGCAAATATAGGGTAAACCCCCTAGTTCCCCTGAGAACTCCTTGGCCGTGGTGGTCAAGCGGCCGCATAAGTACACAGCACCACCTAAGCTCTCCACTCAAGGTTGGGTGAGCTTTTCTTTCACTTTACCTGCACCACATAACACCCATGAACCAAAGCCCAGCAAGGAAACACAATAATGCAAGTATATAATATCAAATGATGATCATGATAATCATATAGAGCTTATAGCCCTGAACAGATAAGTGAATATCACTTTGTGGTTACATTAACCATGAAGGAGCTTATAGCTCTTAATCAGATGAGTGATTTAACACTTAAGGTTGTGTAACTCCCATTTCTTTTTACAAATACATTACAACAATTATGAAAAATAAGAGAATATATTTTATTCATACTTTTAAGTGCATTACAATGCTAACCGAATGCTAGAGCTATTAAGTAAAGTGGAAGAATAACTAATGAATATGCAACTATAACATTCATGGGCATTTCATTAGTATAATACCCATAGAATGATGCTAAATACAAGCAAACAATCACTAAAGTTATGAAAAATAAAGAGAAATTCATGTTTAGATGATGAATTTTATCTAGAAGGGGTAAGAGATGAAGAAGTTTGCAAGTAAATGGTTGAAAGAACAAGTATTTATAGGACAAAAACTAGCCGTTTATGACCGTTGGTGAATAGTGATCCTGACCGTTGGGGATATAGTTGTTTTCTATTGTGGGATTTTAACAATTCAAAGTTGTTGAAGTAACTAGCACATGAGAATAATTAATTTATGGGTGTTAGAGAAACTTTTTCAGAAAAGTTTGTGAGTCAAAAATGTTAAACTAAGTAATATAAGAAGATTGGGAAATTTTCATTTTTTTACTATTCACCGGGTACTATTCATAGTGGGTCCCACAGTGGGGTCCGCAAGGGTCCCACAGTAGGGTCCACATGGGTCCCACAGTGGGGTCCACCCCATGGTTCCCACATGATGATGCAGTAGTGATATAATGATGACTTTAGCAAACCACCATGCTTATATTTTGAATATTTTATTATTCCACTATGCTTTATATTTTTAATATTTTATTAGCATAGTAGCCCAAAATTTTCCTATAAATAGCCCTTCCAAAACTCATCTTGAATCACAAAATCCTTATTTTCTTTCTCTTACTCTACCCAAAAATCTTTTTAACACCCTTCTAAAGTTCTAAACCTTGAAGATCTAGGCGAAGTTCTGTCCGAAGCGCTAGCCTACGAAAACTTTTTAGGTAAGCTCTTTCCCGAGCCTTTCTTTTCAATTATTTAGTTATTATATATATAGATTATTTTACTATGCTGTTATAATGCCAAAAGTTATATATAGATTATTTTACTATGCCGTTATAATGCCAAAATTTATATATAGATTATTTTACTATGCTGTTATAATGACAAAATTTATATATAGATTAATTTACTATGCCGTTATAATTCCAAAAGTTATATATAGATTATTTTACTATGCCGTTATAATGCCAAAAGTTATATATAGATTATTTTACTATGTCGTTATAATGCCAAAAATTTATATATAGATTGTTTTACTATAATGCCAAAATTTATATATGGATTATGTTACCATGCCATTATAATGCCAAAATTTATATAGATTACTTTACTATGCCATTAAAATGCTAAAATTTATATATGGATTATTTTACCATGTCGTCATATTTTACAAATGCCAAAATTAAAATAAAAACTATTTTTTATGTATCTTTATAATACTAAACTTATATAGGCTATGGTCACACTTTGGACTATTTGGACTTTTATTATATGACCTTATTCCCTATTATTATGGACTGATACTATGACCTGGACATTTCCGTATGACCATGACCATGACCATGACCACGACCACGACCACGACTTTTAGACCAGAACCTTCCCATGGACAAATATAGTATGACCATACGCCTAGACATAAAATAAGAAAAAAAATAGAATAACAACAATCATAAACTAAAGTTACATCATGTAAATTTTATGTAAGTTAATAGTTTGTATTTTTATCAGGAAGCTAACAATTTCGGTTGTTTTATCAAGACGCAAGGTAAGTAGAATCCTCATCTACAATACAAGTCTTTATGTGTCTTATGTGCATTTATATGCTATTCTGCCATGTTGTTATGCATAAGTTATTTTTAAGAATGTTATATTTCTTATGCATAAGCACGCTTAATGTTCACAAACAAGTTATTGAAAGCGTTAAAGTAGAGGTGCTGCTTGGGAGACCTACGTCCCAAAAATGTAAGGAGGGAGATGTACGTCCCTATATAATGAATGTTTATGAGGGAGAAATTCCCTATTATCATGTTTATGTTCAGGTGGGAATGTGATTCCCTATGTAATGCCGGCAGCAGCATCCTCTAGGGCCCAAAAGAAAGGAAAGTGAAAGAAAGAAAGAAAATACATAGCATGTTGCATGTTTATTTTAATGCATATGAGGTAGTTATTCTACTTACTGAGCCTTAGCTCATCAGATAATATTTTGTATTGTAGGTAAGAGGCCCCAAATATAAATTGTTGATGAGTATACGTGGAGCCAACATGACTGTACATATGGGGCTGACCTGAAGGGAATGGAGTTCTGCTATGCTATTTTATAAATAAACGAGAAACTTGATTTTATAATTATATTTCATTAAAAGTATTTTGTGAACTTTATAATTTACTTAAAGCTTTAAAAGTATTTCATAACGTTGTAATTTACATAAAGCTTTTCAATTTATCGGTTGGGTGCATCTTCTTTTCTACGTTAAGGTGTAGTAACGCCACGAAAATTATTTATAAAAGTATTAAGATTTGTATGTAAGATAAAATTTTTATTTAATTATGAGTATTGTATGGTTTGAAGTTATGAACATTAGTTTATGTATTGTTTAATAAAGTTTTTGTAAATTCAGAATTTCAGTATTGTTATATTCAGGTAAAACTTTGTTTTTACACTATATATATGTATGTTAAGTAAGGAGGTCGTTACAGGTTGTGTCTTTCAAGTGAGCAATACGCTCCTATTTATAGAGTTTAGAGACACCCTTTGAATTTCAAATTCCACCAACCCCCATGGCTATTACTAATGATTAATTTGATTATTATGGAATTAAAAATGAGATTTGGGAGTTATTTGGGATTTTTGAGCCGTTCAACAAAGATTGAAAGAACTGAAAAAAAAAATGGTCAATTTTGGCCTGTGGCTGCGGCCAGGGACATTAGTGGCCGCGGCCACTACTCTCTGTCCCACAGGCCGTGGCCACCAATATTCAGTAGCTGCGACCACTAACCATTTTCAGCACTTGAAAATGTGCTGTTTTTCCAAACGATTCCAAACCCTCCCAAATGATTTTGTAACCCCCAAAACACATTATTGGGATTTAAATCATATCTCTAACAACCATTTCACATATGGCTTTACGAAATTCATCTCAATATTGTGTAACACCAAATTTACACAATAAATGGTAATTTTTTGAAGTTACAAATTTGTAACACCAAATTTGTTACATATTTGGATATATCTCATATATCTAAATATTCTAACTCTCTATTATATGTTACAATATGTGACACTCTTTGTCACATTTATTTAATCTAAAACATTATATTATAATATAACAATATTATAAAATAATATAACAGTGGTGGATACCACTAGGGACGTAACAGTTGGACTTGAAGAGATTAGATTGGTCTGCGAGTTTCTGGATGTATTCTCAAAGGATTTACCAAGGTTTCTGCCGCACCGGGAGATTGAATTTGTTATTGAGTTGGGACCAAGGACGGAACCAATGTCTAGGGCACTGTATAGAATGGCCCCAATAGAATTGAAAGGAAGGTACAGTTGCAGGAGCTACTTGATTTGGGGTTTATTAGGCCTAGCTTTTCATCGTGGAGTGCACCAGTCTTGTTTGTGAAAAAGAAGGAAGGGTCACTGAGAATGTGTATTGATTACAGAGAGCTGAATAAGCTGACTATCAAGAACAAGTATCCATTGTCGATGATCGGTTTATTTGACCAGCTACAGGGTAGGACAGTTTTCTCAAAGATTGATCTTCAATATGGTTATCACCAGCTGAGGATGTCCCGATGACAGCTTTTTGCACGAGGTACAGGCATTATAAGTTTTTAGTCATGTCATTTGGATTGACTAATGCCCCATAAGCTTGTATGGATTTGATGAACAAAGTGTTTAAGGATTATTTGGACAGATTCGTGATTGTTTTCATCGACGACATCCTGATTTATTCTCAGTCAGAAACAGAGCATGGGCAGCATCTCCGGTTGATATTACAGAGGTTAAGGGAGCACCGATTGTATGCCAAGTTTAAGAAGTGTGATTTTGGTTACCTCAGGAGACATTCCTCGGTCACATTGTTAGTAAAGACAGGATTAAGGTGGATCCGACCAAGATTGAGGAAGTCGGGGATTGGCCAAGCCCAAGGAGCGCTTCGAACATTAGAAGTTTTATTGGATTGACAGGGTATTATCGGCGTTTCGTAGAAGGGTTCTCAAGAATTGCTACACCACTGACAGAGTTGACACACAAGAACCTAAAGTTTGTATGGTCAAACAGATGTGAGAACAACTTCCAAGAGTTGAAGTGGAGATTAATCACTGCTTCTGTACTAAGTCTTCCTTCAGATCAGGAGATGTTTATGGTATATCGCGATGCATCGAGACAAGGGTTAGGTTGTGTTCTTATGCAGATTGGGAAGGTGATTGCCTATGTGTCACGACAACGAAATGAGTATGAATAACGATACCCTACTCATGACTTGGAGTTGGCAGCAGTAGTATTTGCACAGAAGGTGTGGCGACACTATTTGTATGGAGAAAAGTGTGAGATTTACACCAATCACAAGAGTTTGAAGTACTTCTTTACTCTGAAGGATCTGAATATGAGACAAAGACGTTGGCTAAAGTTAGTAAAGGATTATGACTGTGAGATCCTCTTCCACCTAGGGAAAGCCAATGTGGTGGCAGACGCTTTAAGTCGAAGAGGTCTGAGACAGTTATTCTGTTTGAAACAGATATCGAGAAAGTTGGTAGAGGATATGACTAGAGCAGGGACCGATAGAGTTGGTAGTGGGCCAGCTAGCCAACATCATTCTATTATCTACTCTTTTGGAGAGAATAAGGGAAGGTTAGTTGAGCGAACCACAATTTATGAAGCATAGAGGGGATGTCCTAGTTGGAGTGGCTAAGAACTATATTGTTTTAGAGATGGGTTTGCTAAGATACAAGGATCAGATTTGTGTTCCGATGGACGCTGGTTTCAAATGGGAGATTTTAGATGAATCTCATACTATACCATATCCGCTGCATCCAGGCATCACGAAGATGTATCAGGATCTAAAATATTTATATTGGTGGCCTGGGATGAAGAAAGATGTGATTGAATATGTGGCTAATTGCCTGACATGTCAGCAAGTGAAAGTTGAACACCAGAGACCGACAAGGCTATTACAGCCTTTAGGTATCCCTGAGTGGAAATGGGAGGACATCATGATGGAGTTTGTGGTTGGACTGCCTAGGACAGTGGGTCAACATGATTCAATATGGGTGATCGTGGACCAATATATCAAGCTTTCTCACTTTTTTACTATGAGAACGAACTATACAATGGATTAGTATGTTGAGCTGTATGTGAAAGAGATTGTACGTCTACATGGGGCTCCGAAGTCTATTGTGTCAAATCAGGAGCCCACTTTTTACTTCCACGTTTTGGGGAAGTCTGTAGAAGGTTATGGGCACATAGTTGAAGTTTAGTACTGCCTATCATCCTCAGAAAGATGGACAATCTGAGAGGACGATTCAGATATTGGAAGACATACTTCGGGCATGTGTACTGGACTTTGAAGGTTCTGGAGTAAGTACTTACCTTTGATTGAGTTTTCCTACAACAACAACCATCAATCAGTGATTGGAGTGGCTCCATATGAGATTTTGTATGGTAGGAAGTGTAGATCTCATTTTCATTGAGATGAAATGGGTGAGAGGAAATATCTGGTTCCTGATCAGTTCATAGGACAAATGAGACTATAGAGAAGATTAGAGCTCAGAAGCTCACCTCATAGAGCAGACAGAGGAGCTACGCTGATCTTAAGCATAGATATATAGAGTTCCAAGTTGGGGACTATGTTTTTCTTCGAGTTTCGCCTTTGAGAGGGGTGAAGCGATTTGGGAAGAAGGGAAATTTGAGCCCTATGTTTGTGGGACCTTTTGAGATCCTAGAGAGGATTGGACAGGTAGCCTATAGGTTGGCTTTACCGCCATCCCTGTCAGGGGTTTATAATGTGTTCCATATTTTGATGCTTCAAAAATATGTGTCAGATGCAACTCACGTGTTGAGTTATGAGGATCTAGAGCTACTGACAGATTTATCCTATGAGGAACGACCAGTACAGTTCATGGATAGAAAAGACAAAGTCTTGAGAAACAAGACTATTCCTCTGGCTAAAGTACTATGGAGGAACATCAAGGTCAAGGAAGCAACCTAAGAGTTAGAGTCAAACACGCGGGATCAATATCCCGAGCTATTCATGTAAATTTCGATGACGAAATTTCAATTAGGAGAGGATAGTTGTAACGTCCCAAAACTCCTAATAAGGCTTAGTGCCTTGATTAGTGGGCTGGGAGGGCCTAATTGGAATTTTTTGTGGTTTTATTAAATATTTATGTGATTATGTGAATTACATTAGTTATATTATAATATGACTGATTATGCATGTTTAAGTGTATTAAATATGCTTAAATGCCCACTTTTGTAAAAAAAAAAAATTCGTAATTTTGACCCGTTGAGGATATAACTGTAATTATGAGCTACATTTTTTAGACCACATTATTATGTGGTTATATATTTGAGATATTCGACACGAGTCAGTCCTTTTGAGCATTTATTTCTTTCTTCTTTTCTCTCTTTCTCTCTCTAGCTCTCACACACTCTTTGTCTCCTTCTCTCCTCCTAGCCAACGACACCCAAGCATAAAATGGCCTCTTCTTTTCTTTCTTTCCCTTTTATCTAACCTAAGACAATAACTAGTCCTAATGGAAAAATGGTAAGTTTCCTCTATGTCTTTATTTTCATTCATTTGATTTGTATTTGATTTTTCTTAATTAGAGGAAATAAAGAGTGCATAAAAGATGACAACTCTTTTTCCTATTTTAACTAAAATCATCCAATCAATTAACTAAATTTTCAACTCAAAAAGGAAAAAAAAAATCCTACATTTCCCACTATAGTCCACACACCCACTCCTCTCTTTCCTCTTCTTTTATTTTATTTTTAATTCTTTTAATTAAATCAAATAAATAAAATAGTGTGTAGGAAATCTATTGCATGCTCACCATGCAACCATGCGCACGCACACACACAAGTGCTAAGGTACAGCACTACCTACCATGCACCTTGGTGCATTCAATCAAAGCTCATTTTTTTATTAATTAAATTAATAAATAAATAAAACAACTAACAATTAAATTCATACAATTCCTGCCAAACAATTCAAACAATTAAAAATAATTTATAACACTTAACAATTAAAAATAAAACAAAGCACAAAACTAATAAATAAATAAAATAAAATAAAATTTTGGTGCACTACAATATACCCTCTTTAAAAGGAATTTCGTCCAAAAATTATTTCTGACCAAATAACTCAGGGTATATTTCTCTCATGTCTTCCTCCAACTCCCATGTCACTTCTTTTTCCGTGTTATTCTTCCACAAGACCTTAACTAATGGGATCCTTTTGGATCTCAATTCCTTGATTCCCTTTTCGATAACACGCCCAGGCTGTTCATCGTAACTTAGGTCTTGCTTTAGCTGTAACAGCTCATAACTCAGAACATGAGAGGGATCTGACACGTACTTACGCAACATCGAGATGTGAAAGACATTATGCGTTTCAGCTAGTCCTGGGGGCAGTGCTAAACGGTACGCAACTTGCCCTACTTTGTCCAAAATCTCAAATGGACTTATATATCTCGGGCTCTTTTTCACTTTCTTCCCAAAACGCATAACACCTTTCATCGGCGAGACTCTCAAGAACACAAACTCGCCCACTGAAAACTTGATATCTGTTTTCTTAAGGTCTGGGTAACTCTTAGGCCTCGCTGGCTTCCCTAACTACCTCAAAGCCTAATATTTGCTTATTCCCAACCTCATCCCAATGCAAAGGAGATCTACACTTGCGCCCATAAAGCACATCTCATAAGGAGTCATCCCAATAGTGGATTGATAGCTATTGTTATAGGAGAACTCCAATAGGGGTAGATATCGACTCCAAGATTCTGAAAAGTCCAGTGCACATCATCTTAACATGTCCTCTAGAATATGTATAGTCCTCTAAGACTGCCCATCGGTCCGGGGATGGAAAGCGGTACTGAACTTTAACCTTATACCCATGGCTTTCTGTAATCCCTTCCAAAAGTTCGATATGAATACTGACTCTCGACCAGAAATAATCGACCTTGGAACTCCATGAAGCCTCACTATCTCGCTCACATACAACTCTGCATATTGGTCCGCTGAGTAGGTGGTCTTAATTGGTAGAAAATGAGCGGACTTAGTGAGCCTATCCACTATTACCCAAGCAGAATCATGTTGTTTTGTGGTCCTAGGTAGCCCTACCACAAAATTCATTGCTATATCTCCCCATTTCCATTATGGAACGTAAGTCGGTTGAAGTAGCCCTGTTGGCCTTTGGTGTTCTGCCTTGACTTGCTGACATGTCAAACATCTGGCAACAAACTCAGCAACGTCCTTCTTCATTACAGGCCACCAATACAATGCCTTAAGGTCTTTGTACATCTTTGTCAACCCTGGATGTAAGGAATATGGTGTTTTATGCACCTCCTTTATAATACCCTCCTTAATCTCATCATTGTTAGGCACACAGATCCTATCCTTATATTGCATCAATCCACCAGTAGACATAGTGAAGTCGTCGCTATCACCTTTGTGTACCAACACCTCCTGCTTTATTAGGGCTTCATCCACTTTCTGTCATTCTCTAATCTGTTCCAGTAGGGAGGATTGTAATGTGAGGTTTGCAAGGAATCCTGTCACGAACTTAATACTGGTGTTTACAATCTCTTTCTGCAAAGGCACCTCTATGTCCTCAGAGCTGAGACACTTCTATGTCCTCGCCTACTTAATGCATCCGCCACCACATTGGCCTTGTGTAACGCCCTGCTAATTAGGGTCCATTATCAGGTGTATTTTGAAACTAGTGCTGGACTTACTAACAAGTCATTTGGACTAAACATGTGATTAAGCCACTAAAGTTTGGGTATTAAAAACTTTCGATCATTTCATAAACATTTCCATTAAGTTAATAACCAGTTCTTTACATGGGATCCCAAAAACATTAGTTTAAAAGCCTGTTACAAAACTCAGATTACACATTAAGCCGTCCTAAGCGGCAAAAGCTGGGTTTAACCCTAGTTCCTCTGAGCATCTCGGCCGTGGTGGTCGAGCGGACTGCATATATACATACCACTGCTAATGCCCTCTGACTCATGGCTGGTTGCGCTTCTCTTTACCTTTACCTGCACCACAAAGCACCTGTGAGCCAGAAGACTCAGCAAGAAAACTTAATCAACAGTTCAGTGAATAAAACAACCATCAAACAGTAACAACTGAATCCAGTGCATTCATTAAACCCAATTGGAGACCTTAGAGTCGCATAAGTGCATGTCACACTTTCTTTCAAGTTGTTGGCATCCGAGCCAGTCAAGCGCATGTTGCACTCCCAGGGTGGCCTAGCCATGGTGGCCTGCACTCCACGTGCATTATGCCAATCTTAGCTTATAAAATAAGTCCCTTATGCCCATGACTTATAAGTCAAGCCACCACGTGCCTCCAACTTATAAGTTGAAGCCTTGGGATTCTCAACTAATAAGGATCTCCTAGAGCCCATCATATTCTCAACTAAGAAGTTGATCTTCACTTAACATCCTAATGACACCCAAGTTTATAAACTAAGCTTCACAGTCATAACAGACAGTCACATGTTTCATATAGCATACTTATCAAATGGTCACACAATGCATTATAATACATTCACTCAACAGTCATAAGCATAATCATAATTATGCACGTTACAGCATACCTAATAAGACATTCACAACATAATTATAATCATGTTCATCACCTTAACTAAGCTCTAATCATGCATTCACATAACAGGTGCAGTTTTCTTACCTTTGGTCCGAATGCGGGGTATTAGCGATGACCCTCTGAGTACGATCCCCGATTCAAGCCCTTAGCGAAAACCTAGTCACAACCGTAATAAGGAAGTTCCCATCAATAACAGGTAAATAACAACTTCCAAACCAACTCTTAGCCTCCGGGACATCGAATTCCACTTAACAAGGAAGTAGAACTGATCCCGAGCCCAAATGGTTAGGTTCCCAATCTGAAAATCCCATTTAAGCTAAAATTCCCCTTAAGAGCCGCGACCCCTCATACCTGAGCTGCGGCCCGCCTCTAATTCCAGAGGCTCGGCCTCCCTGGAAACCAACACGCGCCGCGGCGCACCCCTGCATCCGAGCCCTACTGGCTCCAAAATCTTCTTCGCAGGCCGCGGCTCATCACCACGAACCCATAATTTTCTGGGTTTTTCTTCAACCGAACCCAACTAAAACCCATCTAATTCCACCCTAACCTTCCAATTAAGTTCCCATAACTATCATAACCCTTTCCAAAGACAAAACCCAGCCATATATCACAATAAAACTTCTCAAAACCCACAAACTCAACCTTTTCCAACTATTCAACATGCATTAACACCATAATTCTAAATTATTCAGCAAAACTAACCATACAATTTCAGTTCAGATTCCTTACCTTAGCTGTGATGAACACTTGAGCCTAGCCTCTGTTTTCCCCCAAGCCTAACACCTTGATTTCCTAAGCTTTGCTCTTCAATTTTTTCCAAAAACCACTCAAACCTCCATAGCACAAAGAGAAAACGAGAGAGAGAAAGGGAGATGCTGAGTTCTTTTGTTTTCCTTTAGTTTCTCAAAGCTTCTCAGCATAATACAGCCAGCCAAGTCCTAAACCCCAATGGAATTGACTAATTTGCCCCTTGCCCTTAGCCTATTCAATAAGTGCTCACAAGGGCAATTTTGTCCTTTGCTTTAAATCCCGCTATCCACAATTTACATCCTATAATTACCGCTACTTCAAATATTCTCACACGGTTACCAATAAATTCCTCTTACCCACTAAGTCCAGGTAATGTACTAAATTACTAGAATACCCCTAAGTTCACCCCGAACCGGGTATTAAGACCCCGTTGTGACTTTTCCGCCAACTTGCTCATCGGGACCGCCTCTTGTCGAGTAACCCAAATATATCCACATAATAATGTGGTCTCAATCACACAAGCACATATTCGCATTTATAACCCAAACGGGTCAAATTACTAATATACCATTCTTATAAGAAACGGGCCCACATACACATATTTAATATCTTTAAAATACAAGCATAATTATATTATAATATAATTCACATATTAACTCAATTATTGCCTCCCGGCCCCCTAATCCTGGCACTAAGCCATATTAGGAAATTTGGGATGTTACACCTTGCCTGGGTGGTATAAAATTTCACAATCATAGTTTTTCACTAGTTCTAACCACCTTCGATGTCTCATATTAAGTTTTTTCTAAGTGAAGAAGTATTTCAGACTTTTGTGATCGGTGTAAATTTCACACTTATCCCCATAAAGGTGATGTCTCCATATCTTTGGTGCGAACACCACTGCTGCTAACTCAAGATCATGGGTGGGTGTGACGACCCTAAGGTAGGGTACATCCGCCACATACTCGTAATTCTAGGGTTTACGAGTATGCTAGACACTTGACCAAAAGAATTAAATAAAATGATACGAAGAAATACAGAAAAATTTAAAACTTTTATATAAACTTATTAGTAGAAATTATTACACGTATGAATACTTTAAATTTAATGTAGCCATATGAAAACTCTAAACCACTATTGCATTGCTACTGAGTCCATGCTCCACAAGTTACTCAACAGCTAAAGCCACACCTAGAAAAATGTTGGAAAATAACATAATGAGCTAACGCTCAGTAAGCAAATCTCATGCATACACATACACATGAATGTCGTGAGTTTGTAGTGCACATATACTAATATGCTGACTTATATACTTATGCATTTCATTTATTGCTCATGAACTTTCAAACTTTACTTTTATGCTCTTTCTTTTAGTTTCACATTTTTATGGGCCCAATATCACTTGTGCACACTGTTTGATTCGGCCAATGCCTGCAGGGCTTGTTACACATATCATATAGAATCCCATGGGTTCTCCTTTGGCTAGCCATCATCGCAGCTAGGCTCATCATAACACTCATTTCATCGTTGCCATAGCTGCCATACTTATTACACATATGGAGGAGAAAGACGGGAACATGGCAAACATATATGAATGGTCAACTCTGACCTAGCCCACACTAGTGGGCAGCCACTATAAGCCTTATAGACCTCTGTCTTCTTTACTGAACTTACTTAATTTCTTCATCAAAACAGTGGCACCATTTTTAAACATCTTATTATCACTTTGCTTAAGCCTTGTGTCATTAAAATGTTTAACTTTACATAAGACTTTTCAAGGCATTTCATAACTTTTCTCATATTCTTATGCATGGTTTTATATCACATAACTTTACATGCCATGCATACATGTAGATGTTGAAATGCCAATGTTCATGTTCATGATTCATGTTTGATGGTATTCAATCAAGGCATTGTATCACATCTCATATAACTCAAAACATCTTTAGTCATAATACATGAAGCTTTGGGTTGGTGGCGTTGTTATACCTTAACGTAGAGCTATGGCTCAGGTCTAAGGTTTCCAGCCTAAAAACTTAAATGCTTCATACATCATAACATATAACAAAATCATAAACATAAAAGTAATCCACATATTCATCAACATAAGAACACATATACTTGCACATAATTCATATCAATCTTAACCAAGACATCTTTCACATATCACGAAATTCATCGATTACATATCACACAACACCATTATGATATTCATATAACCATTCTTCACATACTTATCATATGCATCATCATCATCTCATACTTAACTCATCAGATATACACAATCAATATAGTCATGCATCTTACACTTAAGCACAAAAGATGGGATTTACTTACCTTAGGTCCTTAGCTTATTTTAAAACTACTCACCAAGAGTCAATCAATCAAATCCATACAAATCCTATTCAAGGCACATCATTTATTAAATTCTATCAAAATCATAAATATACACTATTGATAGTGTATATTAACAATACCAGAAACTATATAAATGATACTAATAATTATTATCAACGTAATGCAATTAACTCTTCATATAAAACCATGCTTTAAACCTTGCTCATAAAATAATGTACTCTCACGATAATAATAATAATTCTATAAATAAACTTATTTCAATATTAATAACAAAATACCTTAAAAACAATACATATGTGAATGTATATATTCAAATAGTCATTTTATAAAAGAAATCATATTTTTAATATTGAAATATCAATCCCAGTGGTATAATAAATATACTTTCTCTAAAATTCACTGGTCTTACAAATATCAATAACGGTAAGAAACTAATATTTGATCTTATTTTAATATTCAAATATTAACAAAAATATTAATATACAATAATAATGGTTAAATAATAGGTTTACTATAAATCACACTTTTCATATATATATACATGAAACTGTATTCTTGATTTACTTAACAAAACAATAACAATAATAATTAAAATTAATTAATCATAATAATTTCCATATTAATGGAAAATCGATTAAATATGTATTTTTATAATTTATTTAATATTTAATATTTTCTAGAAAATTTGACAGCACAACGGCTATAAAGTGGACAATCCCAAAATCAAAATCTGTATTAAAAATACATATAATCCCAGACAGCCAGTACAATTACAGAAAAATATTCAATATATCAAGAATATATAATTATATACTATAAATACACATAATAACAATTACTCTAATCAATAACAATATAGGTCAAAGAATTTATACCATAATGATCGAGTTTCACAACAAGTCAAACGATGATTTTCTGAGACTCAAAACGTACTTCGAAACCTCGAACACTAAGTTTTGACCGTCGGTCTACGGTGGATCGCGGTGGCTCGTGGTGGGCCCACCACCCAACTATGGTAGATGTAGGAAAAATTTATTGGGTTTTGAAGCCCATGACACGAGGAATGCGATGGTGGTGACGGATCGGCAAACAGATGCCTGAGGTGGCCGAATCGCAACTTTGAAGTCCCGGGGTGGGCGAACTGAAATCGAGTGGTTGAGGTGTTTAATCGGTGAGTGAGCTCTAGATTCCTGCATGGTTGATAGTTCGGAGGCCTTTGAATCCAACGGTCCAGTGCGTGGCTATATATGGTGGCTGAAAAGTACTCCTGCGTCGTTGGCAACAGTAGCACACAAAGGAGAAAGAAAGAGAAAGAAAGAGGAAGAGAAGGAGAGAGAAAGAGAATAATTTTTTTCTGAGGGGAGAGAGAGAGGGTCTCGGTTAAAAGGCTGAAGCCTCTTTTTTTTTTTTAAATTACACTTGGACCCAAAATATTAAAATTCTTTTCAAATAAGCCCTTTAGTAAAACTTTCTTAAATTTATAAAAATCCCCAATTAAAATTATATGACATTTGGGTCTAATATTTGACTACTCAAGTTTCTCTCTCTTTAATCTCGTTAATAACATAAAATCATATTTTAAACACTATTTTTCCATTACTATTTCTTAAATTTGTAAACTTGTACATTTTATTTATTGAAACTTTGATTTATAAAAAAAAATGTATTATGAAAATGTTGGATATTACAGTGGGATACCGTTGCTCATAGTCCTTGAGTTGTCTGGAAGCATAAGCTACCACTTTCCGATCGTGCATCAACACACACCCTAAGTCGTTCTTTGATGCGTCACAATACACCACGAATTTCCCGCTCTCTGTGGGAACACAAATGATAGGTGCAGAGGTCAACTTATCCTTCATAGTCTGAAAGCTTTCTTCACATTTCTCAGTCCATGCGAACTTCTGATGTTTGCAAGTCAAGTTGGTCAAGGGTGTGTCAATCTTTGAAAAACCCTCGACAAACTTCCGGTAATAAGTCGCTAACCCTAAGAAGCTCCGAACCTCTGAGGCATTCTTTGGTTGGGGCCAGTCTCTAATGGCCTCGATCTTTGACGGGTTCACTGCTATTCTTTGGCAGGGGCTAGTCTCTAAATAGTTTTATTTAATATTGAATTTTAAATTATTGCTTAATAAATTTGAAATATTAAAAATAAATATATATTAATTAATTAAAACTTTTTTAAACAAAAACAATACTAAAGTAAAATCAAAATTAACGATTAAATCTATAAAACCTAGATTTATCTCAAATCAATTCTAAATCAAACCCGAATTAAAACATCAAATTTAAATCCTAAAGAAAATCATCAAACTTTCTACCCAAAAAAAAATCATCAAACATAAAACCAAAACCACAATCTAGATCAAACTTAAATTTATCTTTTTCTTCAACCTCAAACATTCTTTCATCCTCATCATCAATTTAACCCAATAAACAAAAATTACCAAATCAATATCATCATTACCATCAATCTAAATATATAAACAATGTCATAAAATAAAAAACACAATACCAAGATCTGCCTCCAGCCACCACTGACCGAGCCCAAGTTGCCCAGAACCCAGCCTATCCATGACCCCCTCCAACCACGTTCTTGTCTTCTCCAGCACTGACCAAAGCCCAACCAAAATCATCAAATCTCATCCTCAACCTAGCCAAGCTCATCAGATCTTGTCTTCAACCTAGGCAAACTCGTCAGATCCCATCTTCTCCGACCTCGACTAAAGTCCTTGTCACTATATCCGCTCAAGAAACTTGAAAAAAAGTAGAGGTCGTCAATCCTACCCCAGATCTGTTGCCAGATCTGCACAAAGAATCGATTATGTTCAAAGCTTCTCGCCTAAAAACCAACCACCATCAACTCTAAGACCCACGTCCAACCTCACCCAAATTTGAGCCTTAGGCTGTCACCCAACCCTTCCTTCGCCCATGAGAGCACGCTGTTAGGGTTTTACACCCTAATTAAAACTCAAATTCTTTGTAATCTCATTTTATTATCAATAAAATAATAGAAATCATTTTTTGACTTGGTCAATCACTTTGCTCACATGTTTTATTTTCATGATTATTTGTTTAATATAAACTTCTATTAAATCCCGAGCATATAGCTAATCTTATTTATAGTGACGTAATCACAGTAGAATATAAATATGATTATATGTTCAAAATAAGTTAGTCCTAAGATTAGTCAGTGCGCAGGATTTACACTGACTTGTTAATCTACGATATGATCTACTTACACATTGCAGTGTTATGTTCTTTCCAGAACATTAGCAAAGTAGATAAGATCGGGTGCATTTGTTACATCGGAATGGACCGATATTGACAATTGATAAGATAAGTAAACATATCGTTATTATCTATTCTAGTCATATCATATAGTTGACCATAGGTCAATTCAATCTCAATTCTGAGTGGTTAGTATTCTAACTGACTGTATTATTTGAGTTCTTTGACTTGTTCGTTACCAACTTACCCTACGGACTAGCCCATACTTACATCTTGGGAACTCAGTAGTATAATTAAGTGGGAATGTTAATCATAGATATGAACATCTATAAATTCTAATGAAGAAGTGAAACGATGGTTTCCTTTTACTTTGGTTCAAGGTGCTAAATGATAGATATCTCATTTCAGTAATTAAATTAGTTTACTAAAATATCATTTACAATGAACTAAGTGTTTTAAGGATAAAATACAATGAGGGGTAAAACAGTATTTTAGTCCTATCTCATTGTAGACCGTCTATAGAGGATTGAGTGGCAATTATGGTTGTAACAATGGATAATTAATAGCGTATCTATATTTGTTATAGAGTGTTCTATGAATTCAAGAGTTGTAGAGTCCAAGAACTTTACTTAGCTAATTGTTTAGTAGTATTATAGTATGTTTAGTATTATCTTTGTTACTGTGGATTTTTGGTTCAGACCGGGAATTATTTGGACACTCATAGTAGTACTTATAGATTTTCTAAGTTTAACCTATAGTTTAAGAATATTAAGTATAACCTAAGGTTTGATCATATGACTGATAATTAAGGATTATATTTATTATAATATAAGGTTTAGATATCAACCAATAGGATTTTAAGCACATGTTATGAATGGGTAATTAAGGATTAAGTATTTTTGAGGATTAAATTAAATTAGGGTAAAGTTTGAATGTTATAGGGTCAGTCAGCAGCTTTGAATACGTTGAAGGCTTAGTCAAGGCTGTTTACTCCATTCAAACTTAGCTAAAAATGTGTAATTTCGTGTTTAAATATTCAGCGTATGCCGATATATCGCAGCTATAGGGTGTAGAGTCCAAGAACTTTACTTAGCTAATTGTTCAGTAGTATTATAGTATGTTTAGTATTATCTTTGTTACTGTGGATTTTTGGTTCAGACCGGGAATTATTTGGACACTCATAGTAGTACTTATAGATTTTCTAAGTTTAACCTATAGTTTAAGAATATTTAGTATAACCTAAGGTTTGATTAATGTGACTGATATTAAGGATTATATTTATTATATTATAAGGTTTAGACATCAACCAATAGGATTTTAAGCACATGTTATGAATGGTGATTAAGGATTAAGTATTTTTGAGGATTAAATTTAATAAGGAGTAAAGTTTGAATGTTATAGGGTCAGTCAGCAGCTTTGAATACGTTGAAGGCTTAGTCAAGGCTGTTTACTCCATTCAAACTTAGCTAAAAATGTGTAATTTCGTGTTTAAATATTCAGCGTATGCCGATATATCGCAGCTATAGGGGGCGATATATCGCAGCACGTAGATACGGAAAACACGAGACGATGCACGGTCCCCTCGGGCATACTGGCCCAGGCGATATATCGCCTACAGGGGGCGATATATCGCCTCCTCCAGCATGAATTCAAACTCTTTTGAATTCTTTTCCTTTCAGCCATTCAAACTTCTTCAAAAGTCCAGCATCTTTTGAACGAGTCTTCAGCCTCTGCTGAACGATTATTCAAATGATTTTCACCTAAAAAGCCATTATTTTTATTCAAGTAAAATCAAGATACTTTCATTCCCAAACTCTATAAATAGGACCTAGTACCCAGCCATTATTCACCTTTTGCTCTAAGTTCAGAAGCTGCTAGTGTTAAGTGAGTGTGAGAGTGTAAACACCTGGTTTGGGAAAATCATAAGCTTAAACATCATAAGCTTATCAAACACTTTGGGAAGTGAGGTTCTATAGTATTTCGGTTGAGGAGTAGATTGGTCTTTCAAGTCTTTGAGGTAACCAAAACTCTAGTTCATTTCTGTATTATGTTATTTTCTTTCTCATAGTCTTCTACTCAATCTCTAACCTTAATCTTCATTTTGGTTAGGGAATCTAAGTTCTTGAGCATATAAGTTTCGGTAAGCATGTTTCTCAAATGGTTTAGTCTTTCCATCCCTTTCATTTCATCTTCTTTCTTCTTTAGACTCACTCTTTCTTATGGTTTTAGGAGTGTTCCAAAAAGTCCCAACTCGGTCCACACATCCCGGTAACTTTGGTAAGGAAAATAGGCTAGAATCAATATATTATATGCTTATGTTATCTATGTTTTATGTTGTTAAATGTGTTATGATATGTATGCATGTATGTTTGTAGGCTTGGGCATATGACCCATATGACTAACAAGACCCCAAATGGGTTATGGGCATATGACCTACTTAGCTAGTAGGACCCCACTAATCCCATGGGCATATGCTTGTTTAGTCTATGGGACCCCAAGTAATAATGGCCATTATAATAAGTGTATGTTATATGTATTATGTTAAGTCTTTATGTTTCTTATAAAGTTATGTTTATGACTATGTGTTAGATTTTCCTTGCTGGGCATTAGGCTCATTCCTTTTTGTTTTATGTGCAGGAAAATAAGCTTTAGAGGCGGTAAGATTCGTGACGCTTAGAGGATGTGTATCGATG
This sequence comes from Humulus lupulus, assembly GCF_963169125.1. Classification (NCBI taxonomy): domain Eukaryota; kingdom Viridiplantae; phylum Streptophyta; class Magnoliopsida; order Rosales; family Cannabaceae; genus Humulus; species Humulus lupulus. Next base: position 188,547,216 of record NC_084802.1, read on the forward strand.
GTGAATGGAGTCAAGGGGCCGAGTGTTATTCGATTCGAGGATGTAGTTTCTGTTTTATGTCTTTTTACATGTATTTTCCGCACCATTTATGTAATGTCTTTTATTTTAAATCATGTTTTGTTTTTAAAGACAATGGGATCCCATATCCTTCTTAGTATTCTATTTATTTGTAAGTAACTCTTATTTTACAAGTTACTCAATAAAATTATGGTATTTTCGTAAAAATGTAAGTTTTATGTATAGTTTCGTTAATGGTCCAAATAGTCTAGATTAGTGGGTCATTACATAGGGGGTGATATATCGCAGCACGTAGATACGGAAAACACGAGACGATGCACGGTCGCCTCAGGCATACTGGCCCAGGCGATATATCGCCTACAGGGGGCGATATATCGCCTCCTCCAGCATAAATTCAAACATTTTTGAATTCTTTTCCTTTCAGCCATTCAAACTTCTTCAAAAGTCCAGCATCTTTTGAACGAGTCTTCAGCCTCTGCTGAACGATTATTCAAATGATTTTCACCTAAAAAGCCATTATTTTTATTCAAGTAAAATCAAGATACTTTCATTCCCAAACTCTATAAATAGGACCTAGTACCCAGCCCTTATTCACCTTTTGCTCTAAGTTCAGAAGCTGCTAGTGTTAAGTGAGTGTGAGAGTGTAAACACCTAGTTGGGAAAATCATAAGCTTATCAAACACTTTGGGAAGTGAGGTTCTATAGTATTTCGGTTGTGGTGTAATTTGATCTTACAAGTCTTTGAGGTAACCAAAACTCTAGTTCATTTGTTTTAAGTTATTTTCCCTTCTCTTAATCTTCTACTCAGTCTCCTAACCCCATTTTTATTTTGGTTAGGAAATCTAAGCTCTTGAGCACATAAGTTTTGGTAAGTGTAACTTTCAATGGTTTAGTCTTTCCATCCCTTTCATTTCATCTCTTTTCTTCTTTAGACTCACTCTTTTTAATGGTTATTAGGAGTGTTCCAAAAAGTCCCAACTCAGTCCACATATCCCGGTAACTTTGGTAAGGAAAATAGGCTAGAATTAATATGTTATATGCTTATGTTATCTTATGTTTTATGTTATTAAATGTGTTATGAATATGTATGTTTGTAGGCTTGGACTTATGCCCTATTTGACTAACAAGACCCCAAAAAGATTATGGGCATATGCCTACTTAGCTAGTAGGACCCCACTAGTCTCATGGGCATAAGCTTGTTTAGTCTATGGGACCCCAAGTAATAATGGCCATTATAATAAGTGTATGTATTAAGTGTTATGATATGTCTTTACGTTTATTATGAAATTTATGTGTATGACTATGTGTTAGATTTTCCTTGCTGGGCATTAGGCTCATTCCTTTTTGTTTTATGTGCAGGAAAATAGTTTTAGAGGCGGTAAGATTCGTGACGCTTAGAGGATGTGTATCGATGGTGAATGGAGTCAAGGGGCCGAGCGTTATTCGATTCGAGGATGTAGTCTTGTTTTACTTTTTATGGTTTTACATGTATTTTCCGCATTTTCTATGTAACTCTTTTCATTTTAAGTTATTTTTGTTTTAAAGACAATGGGTACCCATATCCTACTTATTTTTATGAAAGTAACATTTGTTTCTACAAGTTATAATAAATTATGGTATTTTCGCAAATGTATGTTTTAGTAGAATTTGTATGTATAGTTCGATAATGGTCCAAGAGTCTAGATTAGTGGGTCATTACAAGAGTGCAATTCCGAGTCTATAGTGGAATCACGAGGAATTAATAAATTAGTAAATTTATTTGTTAGATTTATGATAACTTATTGGAGCTTGATTTCATAGACCCATGGTCCCCATTGTACCTTGGATAAAATTATCTAGATAGTCTCAATTAATTGATTTAATTATCAATTAGAATTATCAAAGTTGACCAGGTCAATTTTGGATAGTTTCACAGAGTTATGTAATTTTGAGAAGAAAAGAGAAATTATGGCATATTTATTAATTAAGATAAATTGGTATCTAAATTGATAAATAAGTTTAAATCAAGATTCAAATTATAAATAATTATTTTGATAAATGATTTAAATAATTATTTAATTAATTAAATCAATAGAAAATAATATATGTCTTGATTTTAAGTCCAATGTGCTTATAATCAAATAAGAAATTTCACGGCCCTAAAGGCCATGATAATTTCGACCTAAAGCTTTAAAATGACTATTATTTTATTGATTTTTTAATTAAATTAAATGGTCTGATTGAGTCTATAAAATGAGTGCTTAGAGAAAAGTCAAAACATAAGTTTGATAAGTCACAAGTCTGATTTTCTGATAGTTTTAGATTTTCTCTACACACAAGTCATTTTCTAAGCCTCTTTGTTATTTTATATTCTTCTCTCTATATCTATCTCATGTGATGAGAATTGCCCACACTAGTCTAGGTGATTCTAAGGATACATTGGAAGACTATGAAGAAAATAGAAAATCGGTTCAGTTTCTTGATAATACTCTGCGATAGAGAGGATACAAGAGTTAGAGAAACTGAAGGAATGACTCTTTCATTCCGCTGCGTATACTGTAAGTGTTGACTGCGTTTTTAGCCAACGACGTGAGAACGTCAATAACGACAAGCCTTCAAGAGAATGTAAACGACAACAAACAGTTTTAATAAAGAAAATAAAGAACACACAAGAGATTTTATAGTGGTTCAGCCCCGATTGTCGGTAATAGCCTAATCCACTTAGAGTTGTGATTTATGGATCCGTACTCAAGATCAGATGGACTGAGCCAACTGAGTTTCTTCAGTACAGATTGCAAAAATACAAGAGTCCTCTCAAATTTCAGCACTTTATCTCTCTAGAATACTCAGACCTAATTTTCTCCCTCTAGAAAGAAGAAGTGGAAGAAGCCCCTCTCTCATCCCACCAACCCTCTATTTATAGGCCTAGGATCCTCAACTGATATCCCCTTTAGATAGAGATATTTTATTATTCATCTTATATTTATATTACAATAAATATTTAAAATATAACTGATTCCTCAATTTGAGTGAGGAGTGAGAGATTCTCGGGTGCTTAGACCAATTCTTGCCAAAGTCGTTCTGGGGATTTTGACGTAGTCTCACATGCATGTTGATTACTCCTTCGAGCTTTCCGTGGACCAAAGGTGGTATATGCATGGCTCTCCTCGGACCAAAGGTCATGCAAGCTTGGCTCTCCTCGGACCAAGGTGGTCCGAGCCAACTCCCTTGGCACCTCACCTCGGGCAACTTTGAGGCAACCTCCTCCATGACATGTCCGATCGGACATGATGGCCTTCTCCTCAGACCAAGGTGGTCCGAGGCATCCTTCTCTCTTGTTTCTCACCTCGAACAAGTCCGAGCATACCTCCTCCATTCAAGGTCCTTTCGGCCCTTGTGGCCTTCTCCTCGGACCAAGGTCATCCGAGCCAAGCACCTCTTGCCTCTCACCTCGGACAAGTCCGAGGCACTCTCCTCTAGCATCTCTCAACTATGTCCGATCGGACATTGTGTATGCTCTCCTTGTCAAAATCTAAGTCTCAATCCTTGGTTTTCATGGAACTCCTCTAACATGGCACTCTCCTCTAGCATGCCATGTTTCTCCTAGGACCACTCTCTTGGGGTCTCTTAGGACCACTCTCTTGAATCCTCCTAGGATGCATTCTCCTTAGCCTCCTAGGATGCATTATCCTTAGCTTTCCTCGAACCAAGGTACACTTGGCTTGGTTATGACATCTTTCAAGCAGTCCAAATTTTTCATCAGTCTACCGGGTCCTTTATCACAATTCTGAGGAGTCAATGTATTTATTGACTATTTAATGAGTCTTTTACGGTCCATGTATTGCCATACGTCACCTTTATTGCCACGTTATTGATCTCCAATTTTTGGGTATAACAGTAAGTATTATTGTCTTTGTTTCTCTTTGAATTCAATTTTAGAAACATGTTCTAGGTTATCTCATATTAATTTGTTTAATATTAGATCTACATGAAAATAAATAAAAATCTTGTATAAGTTTTCCCAACAACTGGCCTCAGAATCTTTGGTAATCTATATTTTCATACATGAACATGTTTAAAATTGGATTATTTGATGCGTTTGAATAATTGGATGGATTTTCATGTTTTTATGAAACATATTGATTTTATGTGATTATTAGCAATTTTTAGGTTACTTTGTTGAGTTTTCTATGCTATTAATTTTTATATATGCTTTATTTTGTGTAAAACATGTTAAAAATTAATTAGAAAATGGTTTTTGTTTGAAAAATTGCTCAAAACAATTTTTTGGAAAAATTTGGCCTGGCTGCCCATGCACGCACGTCGCGCGCCACCCACGCACACTAGCCACCAGCACAGTGAATAGTACCCACGGGTACTATTCATCCCAATTTTTTTTAAAATTAAAGAAAAATAAAATTTGTGAAAATAAATTATTTATAATCAAAACCAAAAATATTTTTTTTGTTTTATCATTTAAATTGTTTTTTTTAAATAAAATATTTTTGTTAGATGAGATTTAAATAATTAGATATTTTCTACGAAGATTCAAATTCAAATTTAAAAATAGACTAACAACTTAATTTTAATTATTTTAATATATTAAAATATTAGAATTAAGATATTGGATATTTTCTTTTAAATTCTTGATATTTTTATTAAATCTTTATTTGAAAATATAAATATCTTTTTATTCTATAGTTTTTAATATTTAAATTATTTGAAATTTGAATATTGTTAGTTATATATTTTTATGGATATTTGAATTTGTTTAACTATTTTGAGATATTTTGGGATTGTTATAACTATTTATATTATATTTTATTTTTGAATGGTTAAAATATTAGCTGATAGTTATAACAACACAATATATTTTGGAAAATGGTTAAGATATTGATTTTAAAATTTAAAATTGGTTAAATTTTGAAAAATATCAATTTTTTTCAACCAATTAATAAAATATTTTTTTTAATAATGGGTTTTGAATTAGCTTTGGTTAATTGTTGATAAATCCTATTTAAATTAAATTAATATTTTTTTTCAAATTAACCTAAAATCAAGTTGAATGTTGATAAATGAAATTTAAATTAACTATTGTTAATTGTTGATAAATTTAATTTAAATTGACTTATTTTTGTAAAAATTTAATTAATTTGAATTTTTTGATATATTCTATATAATTAATTGTGGTATTTTTGCATAAATTCATAGAATTGCTCATATAGTAATATGATTAGACCCATCCAATTATAACATATTTGTTTGCACTATATGTGGTATTTTTGCAATTGGGCTTAGATGCATATAGTGGTCGATATGTTTGTCAGATATGTGGTATTTTTGCCAAATAAAATATTCATAAAATGATAAGTTTTATTTGGGCCATTAGAAAATGTAAAGTTTAAATTCCTCTCTTGTTGGTGATTCCACTTGTGAATGCCCATTTGCTTTGCATGACTATAGAGGGCCTAATCAATTAATAACAATTAATAAAATGAAGGTTTAAATTCCTGTCTTTTGGACCTTGTATGGAAGATAGGGAGTCTTTGTAGTGGGAACGACATACTGGACCCAACCCTCATCCATACAAGCCCAATTGTTAAGGCTCATTTACCTGAGTTGGACTTAATTGTATAGGTTCATTATATTAGTTAAACCTAAATATTGATTAGCAACAAATTAATTTTAAATTAATTGAATTTGTTTCAATGTGACACTTTAGAATTAATAGGAAATTATAGGAATTTTGTTTTAAAAATTTAATCTGTTTAATTTTTTTTTTGGAAAACCATAGTCATTAATTTTCTAAAAATAAATAATAAAAATACCATTTTTAATTTTATAATGAGCTTATTTTAAGAATTTTATTCGATCTCCACCGTTGGTTTAACATAGTCAATAACTTAATGGGGCCTCGAGACGCTTTGATTCGCCCCCCTATGGAAGGTGTTCATTAGTTATTTTGACAGGGTTTGATCTCGAAATATAGATAATTATAGGTCAAATTCTACTAGACTCACCCCTACGATGACTACTAGGACTAAATCTATGATTATCGAAACCGTGAGTCTAGCTCATAAAATAAGAGATTTTGTTTTCTTATTTTGATCGAATAGTAGGTTGTTAATAATGGTATCCATTATTAAACGAGTTTATAACTCTATTTAACTTGTGGTATTTTTTGACTCTTACCAATCGGGACAAGGATATCATAGATTAGTTAAAAACTTAAAGAAATAGAGATATGATTGTTTTTGGTATTTTTTTTTCATATCTTACATATTTTTGGTATATGTTGTGTTATTTCTTGAAATTTGTGTGAATATAAGTTTTATTGAGCAAATGTGATTGATTTCTATTTTATTGATAATTTGTAGTTTTAAGATAAGTAGTGTATGTGTCTACTCCCATCCTTTCTCAACTTTCGATGGAGAAACTCACCGGAGAAAACTTTCTTAATTGGAAGCAGAATATCAACATAGAGTTGATTGGTGACAACTCTGAATTCGTCATGATTGAGGAATCCCCAGAACAAGCACCGTGTTCGCACGTTAGTGATGACACCGTCAATGCTCATGATGGTACCATAAATGCTTGGATAGCACCGTCTTTGCACGTTCATGATGGCACCATAAATTCTCGGAAGGCACCGTGTCTGCACTTTAGTGCTCAACTCAACTAGGGTCTGACGCAGCTCATGAACGAGCTTCAGATTATTGAACCTGTCATGGGTGGACCTAGTAAATGAAGTAAAAATAAGACTACTGATGTTGCTGCTGATCTAGCTGAGGTTGAAGCTCATCTAACTTCGCCTTCGAAAGCTGGAAACAAGAGGAAAGGTGGACAAATAAACAACCCCATGGCTGTAAAGGTTGCAAAGACGAGTGCACAACCAAGTGCACAGACACCTAAGGGGAAGAACAAGAAAAACAAGAAAGGTAAAGTAAGTGTTTTCACTACAAAGAGAAGGGGCATTGGAAACAGGATTGCCCCAAGTTTCTAGCAGCTAAAAACAAAGGTAATGATTATAGTTCATTTATCTTGGAAACATGTGTTTTAGAGAATGATAAATCTGTTTGGATTATTGATTCTGGATCTACCAACCATGTTTGTAACTCTTTACAGCTTCTTGAATCGTGGGAGGAAGTGAACGAAGGCGGCTTAAAGCTTAGAGTTGGGAACATATCGTTCATTGCGGTCCAAGATAGAGGAAGAGCTCGTCTGAAGTTCGAAAATAAATTTTTAATTTTAAAAGATGTATTTTTTATTCCGAATTTTAGTATAAATTTAATTTCAGTTTCCACGTTGCAATTAGAATGATTTGTTATGACTTTCACAAGTTTTAATATATGTATTTCTTTCAATGGAACACAATTGTGTATTGCATGTTTGGAAAACGAGCTTTATATTCTGCGACCTAACGAACCCCTCGCTCTTAATAATGATTTATTCAAAGTAGTTAAACCTAGGACCAATAAACGTAAAAAGACCAATAACGATAATATGACGTATTTATGGCACTTGAGACTATGTCACATTGGCTATGATAGAATTCAAAGACTTACAAAGGACGGACCTTTGAGGGAACTCACCTTAGGTGAATTACTTGTCTGTGAATCTTGTCTAGAAGGCAAACTGACCAAGCGTCTATTCTCTGCAAAGGGTGATAGGGCCAAAGAACCACTTGGTCTTGTGCATTCAGATGTTTGTGGACCTTTGAATGAACAAGCCATGGGTGGTTTTGAGTATTTCGTCACTTTCATCGACGATTACTCTAGATACTCATGTCTTTACCTAATGCATAGGAAATCATAAACATTTTCAAAGTTTCAGGAATTCCTAGCAATGGCTCAGAACCAATTAGGTAAAACGTTAAAGATCTTGCGATCTGATAGGGGTGGAGAATGTTTGGATATGCAGTTCCAAGATCATTTAACTGAACTTGGGATTTTATCACAACTTACTGCCCCAGGTACTCTGCAAAAAAATGGTGCAGCAGAACACCAGAACAAAACTTTATTGGAAATGGTTAGATGCATGCTTAGTTACTCAATTCTACCAACTTCGTTCTGGGGACATGCAATTGAAACCGCGAACGACATTGTCAATGTCGTGCCATCTAAATCAATCCCCCAAACACCTTTAGAACGATAGAATGGTCGTGAACTTAGTTTACGCTATTATAGAATCTAGGGGTGTCCCGCTCACGTCATGAGGAAAAAGGAGGGAAAGCTAGAATCGCGAACTGAAGTTTGCATGTTTGTTGGCTATCCTAAAAGTACTCGGGGTGGACTTTTCTATAGTCATTCAAAAAAGAAAGTGTTTACTTCTACAAATGCTACTTTTTTGGAAAATGACTATGTCTAGAACTTTAAATCTCGCAGCAAAGTAGTTTTAGAGGAGATGGTTAAAGAATTGACTCAAACCAATGTTCCATCGTCATCAATGTGAGTTGATGATGAAATTCCCACTCTTCATGTCCAACCGACGCAAATCAATTTAAATGAAGAAAGTACCACTGTTCCTAAGCAAATAGTCACGGAGCCTCGTCGTAGTGGGAGGGTTTCTAGGAACCCAGTTCACTATGGTTTGGATGGTGAAACCAATATGGTTGTTGGTGACACTAGTGATGATGATCTGTTGTCTTTCAAACAGGCAATGGCTAGCCCTGAAAAGGAACTATGGCTCGAAGCCATGAACAGGAAATGGAGTCCATGTACTCAAATTCCGTCTGGGATCTTGTGGAAGCACCCAGTGACTTTAGGGCCATTGGGTGCAAGTGGATCTACAAGAAGAAATGAGGTGTTGATGGAAATATCGAGACTTATAAAGCTCGATTAGTGGCAAAGGGTTATACCCAAAGAGAAGGCGTGGACTATGAGGAAACTTTTAGTCCGGTAGCCATGCTCAAATCCATTCGCATCCTCCTATCCATAGCAGCTGCTCTCGACTATGAGATCTGGCAAATGGATGTCAAGACAACTTTTCTTAATGGAAAGCTTGACAAAGTCATTTATATGGATCAGCCAGAAGGATTTAAAGTAGCTGGACAAGAAGGAAAAGTTTGCAAGTTGAATAGGTCCATCTATGGACTTAAGCAAGCTTCTCGTTCCTGTAATCTTAGGTTTGATGAAATAATCAAAACCTATGGCTTTGAACAAAATATTAATGAGCCCTGTGTTTACCAACTGAAGGCAAATCAAATAGTGGTATTCCTGGTTCTTTATGTAGATGATATCTTACTCATTGGAAACAATGTTAAGAAATTATCAAATGTGAAAAATTGGCTGAGCACTCAATTCCAAATGAAGGATTTGGGTGAAGCGAGTTATGTTCTAGGTATCCAGATCATTAGGGATAAAAAGAATAGACTCTTAGCTATATCTCAAGCAGCTTACATAGATAAAGTGCTTGAACGTTTTTCGATGACAAATTCCAAGAAAGGGCGTCTACCGTCCCGCCATGGAATTCATCTTTCAAAGAAGCAGTCTCCCCAAACTCCTGAAGAGGAAGATGCAATGAGAAAAGTTCCTTACGCATCTGCAGTTGGAAGTCTGATGTATGCCATGTTGTGTACTAGACCAGACATATGCTATGCAGTGGGAGTAGTGAGCAGGTATCAGTCAAACCCAGGATCGGAACATTGGATAGCAGTTAAGCATATCCTGAAGTATTTGAGACAGACTAGGGATTATATGTTAGTCTACAAGGGTGGTGTTCTGAACCCTATAGGCTACATCGATTCAGATTTTTAGACTGATGTCGATGACAGGAAGTCTACTTCTAGAATGGTGTTTACTCTTGGGGGTGGAGCTGTGATTTTGAGAAGCGTAAAGCAGTCTGCAATCTCAGATTCCACCATGGAGGCTGAGTACATAGCCGTGTCAGAAGCAGCTAAGGAAATAGTTTGGCTAAAGAAGTTCTATTCAAATCTTGGTGTTATTCCATAAATGAATAAACCGCTTGTGTTGTTTTGTGACAATACAGAAGCGATAGCCAACTCGAAAGAACCTTGAAGTCACAAGAGAAGTAAGCATATAGAAAGGAAGTATCACATTATTTGAGAATATGTTGCCAGGGGAGATGTAAAGGTTATGAAGATTGCAATTGAAGACAATCTTGCGGATCCATTTACAAAGACACTACCAGAAGCTACATTTGATAAGCATATCAAGGAAATGAGATTAGTAGAATTAAGGCATTAGTTTCAATTAGTGCAAGTGGGAGTTTGTTAGGGTTTTATGCCCTAATTAGAACACAAATTCTTTGTAATTTCATTTTATTATCAATAAAATAATATAAATCATTTTTTTACTTGGTCAATCACTTTACTCACATGTTTTATTTTCATGATTATTTTTGTTTAATATAAACTTCTATTAAATACCGAGCATATAGCTAATCTTATTTATAATGACGTAATCATAGTGGAATATAAATATGATTATATGTTCAAAATAAGTTAGTCATAAGATTAGTCAGTGCACAGGATTTACACTGACTTGTTAATCTACGATATGATTTGCTTACACATTGCAGTGTTATGTTCTTTCCAGAACATTAGCAAAGTAGATAAGATCGGGTGTATTTGTTACATCGGACTGGACCGATATTGACAGTTGATAAGATAAGTAAACATATCGTTATCATCTATTCCTATTATCTATTCTAGTCATATCATATAATTGACCATAGGTCAATTCAATCTCAATTTTGAGTGGTTAGTATTCTAACTGATTGTATTATTTGAGTTATTTGACTTGTCGTTACCAGCTTACCCTACGGACTAACCCATACTTACATCTTGGGAACTCGGTAGTATAATTGAGTGGGAGTGTTAATCATAGATATGAACATCTATAAATTCTGATGAATAAGTGAAACGATGGTTTCCTTTTAGTTTGGTTCAATGTGCTAAATGATAGATATCTCATTTCAGTAATTAAATTAGTTTACTAAAATATCATTTACAATGAACTAAGTGTTTTAAGGATAAAATACAATGAGGGGTAAAACAGTATTTTAGTCCTATCTCATTGTAGACCGTCTTTAGAGGATTGAGTGGCAATTATGGTTGTAACAATGGATAATTAATAGCGTATCTATATTTGTTATAGAACGTTCTATGAATTCAAGAGTGCAATTCCGAGTCTATAGTGGAGTCACGATGAATTAATAAGTTAGTAAATTTATTTGTTAGATTTATGATAACTTATTGGAGTTTGATTTCATAGGCCCATGGTCCCCATTGTACCTTAGATAAAATCATCTAGATAGTCTCAATTAATTGATTTAATTATCAATTAGAATTATCAAAGTTGACCAGGTCAATTTTGGATAGTTTCACATAGTTATGTAATTTTGAGAAGAAAAGAAAAATTATGGCATATTTATTAATTAAGATAAATTATTATCTAAATTAATAAATAAGTATAAATCAAGGTTCAAATTATAAATAATTAATTTGATAAATGATTTAAATAATTATTTAATTAATTAAATCAATAGAAACAATATATGCCTTGATTTTAAGTCCAATGAGCTTATAATCAAATGTGAAATTTCACAGCCCTAAAGCCCATAATAATTTCGACCTAGGGCTTTAAAATGACTATTATTTTATTTTATTTTTTTAATTAAATTAAATAGTCTGATTGAGTCTATAAAAGGAATGCTTAGAGAAAAGTCAAAACATAAATTTGATAAGTCACAAGTCAGATTTTCTGATAGTTTTAGATTTTCTCTACACCCAAGTCCTTTTCTAAGTATCTTTGTTATTTTCTCTTCTTCTCTCTATATCTATCTCATGTGTTGAGAATCGCCCATACTAGTCTAGGTGATTCTAAGGATACATTGGAAGACTGTGAAGAAAATAGAAGATCGGTTCAGTTTCTTGATAATACTCTGCGACAGAGCGGATACAAGAGTTAGAGAAACTGAAGGAATGACTATTTCATTTCGTTGCGTATACTGTAAGTATTATTGTTTTTGTTTCTCATTGAATTCAACTTTAGAAATATGTTATATGTTATCTCATATTAATTTGTTTAATATTAGATCTACATGAAAATAAATAAAAATCCTGTATAAGTTTTCCAACACACGCTCCCCCCACCATTGGAAGACTAGACATTTAGGGCTTATGGGAAGAGAAGAAAGAGATGGCTTACTTTTTTTAATTTTAACTTTGTTTTAGTTTTTAGTTTATTAGTGAGGAAAGAGATAGGTATTAGTATATTTGATTTGGATTTAAGCTTTATTTAGTTTTTATTAAATTATTTTTATTTATTTTAAATAAATAAAATATATGAAATATAAAAAATAATATTAAAATTAAAACATAGGAGTATTTTGGTCATATTGAATTTTTTTTGATCAAAATCAAACTCAGGGTATTAATTTGTTCTATTTTGTAAAACGTAGAATCTGAATTGTAATTTAACAAAACATAAGGTTCTATTATCAACTTTTACAATACACAGAATCCAAAATGGTATTTACCGTTCTAAATAAGTAGACTTGGCGCAATGCTAGCTTACAAATTCAATTCCCTATTGTACTTAACTAAATTTTAAATTCAGTGTAAAATTTGATGATATCCAAGAAATATGCATCTTAAATAAATAGAACTACTCAAAATTTTTGTTCTAAATAATACGAAAAGAAAATAAATTAGCTATCTAAATTGTGGTGGCCATCTTTTCGTAAATTTTAACTTTTATGTTCTAGTTTTAATTTATTTGATTTAAACACATCTTCAAAGAAAAAAATAGAACAAAAGATAATTTTTTTTTTATCCATGCTATAAATCAAGAGCATATTTTTTAAAACGAGATTACACTACTGAACTATTGTTTGTATCATGATCAGTTTATACCAATTTTGTTTGGTTAATACAAAAAGACTACATTTTATTTGACAAGTCAATATAAAAATATATCCTCATAATTTTGATCGATTTATTTTTTACATGATCAAATTATCTCAATTTAATTACACATATTTAACATGTAAGCAAAAAAAAAAAAAAAAATTAATTTTTATGAAAATTAAATTCAAAATTAATAATAAAAATGTTAAAATAAACCTAAGTGTTATCCCAAAAATTGGAGATCGATGATGTGGCAATAGATGTGACAAATGGCAGTACATGGTCCGTAAAAGACACATTAAATAGTCAATAAATACATTGACTCCTCAGAGTTGTGATAAAGTTACCTGGTAGACTGATGAAGAATTTTGACTGGCTTGAGAAGTGTCATGACCGACCAGGCATGATCTTGTCTGCCCAGGAAGGACTTGTCTGCCCAGGAGTGACTTGTCTGCCCAGGAATGACCTTGTCCGACCAGGCATGAACTTGGCCGATCGGTCATGGCCATGTTCGACCAGCCAAGTGCATGTCCTACCAGCTAAGTGCATGACTGCCCAGTCATAGAGTATATTGGCGTGCACTTCAACAGTATGCTGGCGTGCACATAAGGTATGCTGACGTGCACATGAGGTATACTGGCGTGCACTTCAACAGTATACTGGCGTGCGCATAGAGTATACTGGCGTGCACTTCAACACATGCAATTTGCCCAGTGGAGGTGTGGTCGACCAGAAGGTGATATTCATCAACCAGATAGAACAGACTACGTCAAGGTTCCCAGAAACGGCTCCAACAAGAATCGGTCTTGGCATACACGGGAATCTCTCATTCTTCCCACAAATTTGGTGTTCTGTTGCATTTTGAATATTTTTGTAATTTAAATATAATAAGAATAATAAAATATCCCGGTTCTAGGGGATATCAGATGTATGATCCTAAGCCTATAAATATATGACTTATGGGATCAGAAAGGGACTTTTTGGAAATTTTGGGTATGAATTTTCTAGAGAGAGAGAAAGCGCTTATATCCGAAAGAATTCTTGTATTCTTGTAATCTGTACTGAAAAAACTCAGTTGGCTCAGTTCATCTGATCTTGAGTACAGATCTATAATCATAACACTAAGTGGATTAGGCAATTACCAACATATTGGGGCTGAACCACTATAAAAATTGCGTGTGTTATTTACTTTCTTTGTAAAACCGTCTGTGTCGTTTAATTTCTCTTGAATGTTTTATCATTTTTGACGTTCTCACGTCGTTGGCCAAAAACGCGGTCAACACTAAGTTTAAAGAAAATAATAATTTTGTTTTTTTTTTTTAATTTTCTTCTATATTTTTTTAATTGATTGACGTTATAATATGTTTTTGTTTTTATTAAACTATTTTTTTTTTTAGAAAATCAATTTTATTTCAGTGTCTCATTATTTAGTTAATTTTCTAAAAACATTAATAATGTTCTCTTTCAGATTTTTTCAAATAATTGAAAATTATTAGATGTAATAATTAAATACAAAATTTAAAGTTAAAAGTATTTATTATTATTTCAATTAATTACAAGCTAATGGTGAAAAAAATAACAAAATTCTTACTAATTGAAAATTTTAGGTTTGTGATTACAGAAAAATTTGAAATATTTTAATAAATTAGATATATTATGTAATCAATATATAGATATTTAGATAACATCGAATTTTTTTTGACCACTAATGTGGAATAGAAAATAATATTTTGGCATTTACTAATTAAAAGTTAAGAACTCTTTAAAAAAAAAATAAAAAATAAAAAGTTAAAAAGGGTGTGTGATATTTTGGCATTTTATTATAGTACCCTTTTAATTTTATATGTTTTGAGATATGGCATAAAATCTTAAAATGTAAGGATATGGGGTAATAATCGAAGTTTAAAAGCCCTTAAAAATAAATATTTTGCCGTTAAATAGTCGAGGGAAGATGGAGAGGTGAGATTAGTAATAAGCATTACCGTGAGATATATACGCCATTTTTTTGCCTTTTCTTACCTGCTTCATGCTCCCGCTTTTTGGCTTCGGTTTCAGGGTTTCAGGCGGAACTACTGTATTACTCAGATCCGGCCATCTCTGGTAAATTCTCCCTTTCTTCCTCAAATTTCATTGCATCACTGCATGTTTAACTCACTGAGCTTCTCCTCCATGTGGTTACTCAGCAACGGTCGTTTGCTTCTCCCGTATTCCCCAAGAAACCCTGATAATGATTCTCCAATTCTTCATCGTTTTTATTGTTTTTTTTTCAATGTTTTGAGGAATGGGTATTGTGTTTTTACATGTGTTATTACTTATATGCCGATACCTCTCATGTGGGTCTTTTTGTAATTTGTCGTTTTGTGTCGATCGGTCTTGTGCTGTTCGTATCCGCGTTCACAATTCACGTAATTTTGTTGCTAATTTTCAGTTGACATTTTTCTTGTTTAATAGCATTGATTTTTTTTTTTTTTGTGGGTTGGGGCGTTTATATTCTAGTGTTCTGAATTGCCGGGGTATTTTAAAAAGTGTCCAGTACGATCATTAGTTTTCGAAGTTAGAAATTCTGTGGCTGATATTGCAAACTAAACTTAGAAGTCAAAGACAGTAATAAACTCTGACGATTTTGATATATGCAAACTAATGTCAGAAGTGTGTTTTTAAGAAGATTATTTTTTATAGGTAGACCTATGGCCTGCCTATTATAACTAATTACTTCGCTGGTTCAAATCCAGTTTATTTATTTTCTTATGATTAATGGTTAATCCGTTCAATGTCCCACATACATTACTGGATCATACCTTGCTCTATTTTTTTTATATGATGCAGAATATGAGTAGTTTGGTTGAGAGGCTCCGTGTTAGATCAGAGAGAAGGCCTATCTATAATCTTGATGATTCAGATGACGATGTTGATGTTGTGCGTGGGAAGAGTGGGACAACTCAGGAGAAGTTTGAAAAGATAGTTAGGAGTGATGCGGTTTGTTTCTACTCTTAATTTTATTATGTTCTTATTTTGTAACCTGAAAAATCTTGGATGTAGTTTATGCATGAGTTGGAAGGTTTCACAAAACTGAAATGGCATCAGGGAAAACACACTTTCTCATTTAGTTCATATTCGCACCTGGAATGATTTTTGTTGAATATTTGTGTACTTCCTTTTCAATGTTATTAATTCTTGAAAGTTGTGCTTTAATTTTTGTAAATTATTTGGTGTTTAGTTCTGTGTATATGTATATGTATATGCTTATGTATGCTCCCTGCCCTCCAAATAGAAAGAGGATTCATGCCAAGCTTGTGGAGAAAAGGGGACTCTACTGTGCTGTGAAACATGTAATTATGCATATCATTCAAAGTGTTTGCTTCCGCCACTTAAAACTCCTGTTCCTGGAAACTGGAGATGCCCTGAATGTGTATGGTTTCTTATCTGAATCACTTTTTCCTTCATTTTAAATGATTTTACAAGTGACATGCTCTGGTGATAACAGAGAATCTAAATAATTATGTTTGCAGGTTAGCCCTCTTAATGATATTGATAAGATATTGGATTGTGAAATGCGCCCTACTGTAGCTGATGATAGTGATGCTTCGAAGCTTGGGTCAAAGCAAATTTTTGTGAAGCAATATCTTGTTAAGTGGAAGGGATTATCTTATTTACATTGCACATGGTAATTTACTAATAATGTTCTGCAGCTGTTTTATAGACAAACCAAATTTTTTTGGGGTATCTAATTCAATGAAAGCATAATGACTTGTATTAAATACTTAACACTGTAAATATTTTCAGGAATTACAATTATTTATTATAGTGAACTCTTTTCATAATTTCTTCATCTTATTTTATATAATATTTTTTTTTATTGTTATTATTTTTTACGCCTGAAACTTGTCATTTACATCTGGGTAACAATCTTTTGTACAGGGTGCCAGAGAAAGAGTTCCTCAAAGCTTTTAAGACACATCCACGTCTAAGAACTAAAGTAACCCATTTTCATCGTCAAATGGCATCAAATAACAACTCTGAGGATGACTTTGTTGCGATAAGACCCGAGTGGACGACTGTTGATCGGGTTATTGCTTGCAGGTTTATATTTTCGCAAAATTTCTTTAGTGTTTTATTCTCATTTACGCCCCACTCTTGAAACCTTTAATGTACTCAAGCTTTGCTGCGCCCTACTCTTGAAACCTTTAATGTATTCAAGCTTTGCTGCTTTAGGTGCTTTCAAATTAAGAAATTTGATAATATTTAGTCTACCGGAATATGAAGTCAAAGTTAGTTATATGTCAAATGGCAGTTACTAGAAAGTGATCTATAATACTTGTCGATTTGGTTCAAAATGTACACGACACATTTAGAGCGTGGATTGGTCTAATGAAATTATTGTTATTATTTTTTGGGTGAGAACTACTATCTAGGATAACTTGCTGCTTGATGTGTTTTTGAGAAAGTTAAATGTTTGTTAGGTTTGACTGGTAGTATAATATAATTGTTGCAGGGGAGATGATGATGAGAAAGAATATCTTATAAAGTGGAAAGAACTATCTTATGACGAATGCTATTGGGAGTTTGAATCAGACATATCTGCATTTCAACCAGAGATTGAGAAATTCAACAGAATTCAGTCTAAGTATAAACAGTCTTCTAATAAGAACAAAAATAATGTTAAAGATGCTGCTGAATCAAAAAAGAAGCAAAAAGAATTTCAACAGTTTGAACACAGTCCTGATTTCCTTTCTGGAGGTAATAACTTTCTCTAAGCATGTTCATATGGGTTTCACATTTTTATGTGTTGTTAGTCACTTTATCATTAAATTCTAAGTGCATTTTTGTGTGATTAAAGGTACCCTACATCCTTATCAGCTCGAAGGATTAAACTTCTTGCGTTTTTCTTGGTCCAAACAAACTCATGTCATTCTTGCTGATGAGATGGGACTTGGTGAGTCTTCTTGTATTTTTTTGTTTCTTCGTCTTTTGGGTGCGCTGAATATTTTGTATCTTCTTTTGGATCTTTGTTGCTTCCAGGCAAAACTATACAGAGTATTGCGTTTTTAGCGTCGCTTTTTGAAGACAATATCGGTCCACATTTGGTGGTAGCTCCACTATCGACGTTGCGAAATTGGGAGCGTGAATTTGCTACATGGGCACCTCAAATGAATGTTGTATGTATATGGTGGGATTTTTCTATTAGCAACATGGTTGGTTAGTAAGTACCATCCTGAGTGGAAATTTATTTGCTGCAGGTTATGTATGTTGGGTCTTCCCAAGCTCGTACTGTAATACGTGAATATGAATTTTACTTTCCTAAAAATCATAAGAAGCTGAAGAAAAAGAAATCCAGTGCAGTTAGTGAAAACAAGCAAGACCGCATCAAATTTGATGTTCTCTTAACTTCATATGAGATGATTAACTTAGACACGACATCACTAAAACCAATAAAGTGGGAGTGCATGGTAACATCCTGTGGCTCATTTGTGTAATTTCTAGCTTAAGGTCTGACTTCCTGGTTAACACTGAGTTCATATGTAGATTGTTGATGAAGGTCATCGTCTCAAGAATAAGGACTCAAAATTGTTTTCATCAATGAAGCAATATGCAAGTAATCATCGTGTCCTTCTAACTGGAACTCCTC
This sequence comes from Humulus lupulus, assembly GCF_963169125.1. NCBI lineage: Eukaryota > Viridiplantae > Streptophyta > Magnoliopsida > Rosales > Cannabaceae > Humulus > Humulus lupulus. The sequence goes on from NC_084802.1 coordinate 188,565,710, forward strand.
TTCAGGTCTGTTGTTGAATTGTGCTTTTGTTCATTTATCTACATATACATATTACTTAGTTCATTACTCAGATTAAGTTCTTAGAAGACTGATTTTTTTTCAAGCAATAATATGGTTGCATACTATTATTATTTCTATAAAATTTCAAATTTACTTATTGTCCGTTGGTCTATATTATGCTTTCAGAACAATCTTGATGAACTATTTATGCTCATGCACTTCCTTGATGCTGGGAAGGTTAGTATAAGAACATCCAAATAACTGAAATATATTTTGGTAAATTTTAAACTGGTTTGAATAGATTTATGGAACTCTGTTGTTTAGTTTTTCACGTTTACTTAATGGCAGTTTGGAAGTCTGGAGGAGTTCCAGGAAGAATTTAAGGACATCAATCAAGAAGAACAGATCTCAAGGCTCCATAAAATGTTGGCACCCCATCTTCTTAGAAGTATCAATCTTAAACTTTTCTACTTATAAGAAATTATTTCAGTTAATTGTTGATATTTTTCATGTTAGGTAGATATCAATCAAGTATTAGGTGTCTTCATTATCCTGCATTTCATGATGAAACATTAGTGGTTAAATCTTGTTTTACATTTTAACTTATTATGATGTTCAAGCATGCTTTTAGGAAAAATATTTTGGATTACTCTCTTGATTACACAACGATTGTTTATAAGAATCCCACAATGATTAAATATAGAATTGGTTGGTTGTTTATAAATACCACTATTCTCACTTTTATACCTAAAATTGCATCAACCTCTTCAGTCCTTTATTTGGAAAGTGGAAGATAGATTCCTTTTTGATCGATTATGCCTCTCATCTCATTATTCAAAATCAACATATCATCAATATATAGACATACCAAGGTGACATAGCCATTACAAGTCTTAGAGTAAGCACTTATTTGCATTATTGTGTCTAAATCCGTCTGAAATAGTAGCTTGATCAAACTCATCCATTTGATAAATATAAAAGTTATATATTGATGATAAAGCATATAAATTTCTTATTAGGGTTGTTCTAGCAATTGGTACATGTGTCAAAATAATTCATTATTTCCTTTTGTCTAAAGACGTTGTCTACTAATCTAGTCTTAAAAGTTTGTAAGATGTTATCGGTGTGATATTTCTTCGAAAATACCCACTTGCACCCAATTGGTTTTGAACTTTGTGGAATGTCAATCAATTTCTAAATGTGATTTGACATAAATGAACCCATCTCATCATTTATTGTCTTCTTCCGAAAAATGGAGTCTCTTGAATACAATTTCTCGGTAGGTTTTGAGATCATCATTTATTGTCCTCTTCAAGGTTTTCTTCTACTAGGTAGAAAATATTCACTTGAGATGATGTCTCATTTGATCTCAATTTTTTAAGCCTTTAGCTTCTTCAAGACAATATAAGTTACTCATCTGCCCTTTGATTTTTCTCATTACGAAATCCTCCAACACTTGTGGGTTCTTCAGAGTTGTTATCGTAATATAACAAGTTATCAAATAATATTACTTCTCTTGATTCAATTATCACATTAAACCTAATTTGGTCTTTTAGGCTTCATGCTACTACAGTGAGCAAGACACCTCATACTTTAAGATAGCCTAACAATAAGCAAAACTTTACCCCACAAATTATAACTCGATTTAGCATGGAAAAACATAGTATCAATCATCTTAAAATATGCCTTATTCTTTCTTTCAACTATACTATTTTGTTGTGAAGTGTATGGTGCAGTGCATTTATGAATGATGCCATGTTGTTCACAAAACATATTAAAATCATTGGAAAAATATTCATTGCCTCTATCATTTCTAAGAGTTATTTTATTTTTCTAATTGATTTTCTACTGTAGCCATAGAGAGTCTAAATGCATTAAATGTTTTATTCTTATCTTTATTCTTAAACAATTTAAAATAAGTATATCTAGAGCAATCATCTATGAAGTTATGAAATATCTATTTTTCTTCTCTAGTTAACATATTATTCAATTCACATAAGTCACTATGTATTGAATCTAACAAATTTGAACTTCTATCAAGACTAGGAAAATGTTTCTTAACCACTTTAGATTTAACACACAATTCATATTTAACATGTTCATTCACATCATAATTAATCATTCTACATTTAACAACCCTTTTAATTATGGCATAATATATTCTACTCGTGCTCAATACCCTTGAAGTTTTCATTTTCAAAATATTGCTTGTGTTCAGAATATGGAAATCGATTTTTTCTGAAAGAGTACTCCTTTGGTAATTGTAGACTGCACTAATTGTGCCGTAATATATTCTACTCGTGTTCAACTTGTTCAATATTTTTTCCCATGACATCTCATGGGTAAATTCTTCTCTTTGAGTTGAAACTGAGCCAAGTTCACATTGGAAAATTTTTGACCTTTCAGTGGAAATTTTCACAAGTTTTTCCCTAATATTCGAACATCTCTCAGTATTTTGGTTGTCTCCCTCTACACACCTTGAGATTCTAAATGCATTAAATGTTTTATTCTTATCTTTACTCTTAAACAAATACAAATAAGTATATCTAGAGCAGTTATCTATAAAATTATGAAGTTTCTATTTTCTTCTCTAGTTAACATATTATTCAGTTCACATAAGTCACTATTTTTTAAATCCAACAAGTTTAAACTTCTATCAAGACTAGGAAAATGTTTCTTAACCAATTTAGATTTAATACACAATTCATATTTAACATGTTCATTTACATCATAATTAATCATTCTACATTTAGTAACCCTTTTAATTATGCTGTAATCTATACGAGCAAGTTTATTATACTACACAAATATAGAATTAGAGTCAATCACACTGCAAGAACTAGAAGCTATTGTGTTACTCTTAATGTCAAAAATACGTAGTTTAATCATCGTATCACATGAGTAACTTTTTTTCACAAAAAATGTCCAATTTAGTCAAAAATAAGTTTACTATATTTAAACACTATTTTGATACTTGATTTATTCAATAAACTTCAACTTACTAAGTTTCTATTCATATCGGTAATATAGAAAATATTAGTTAGAGTTACTTTCTTTTCATTTGTGAATAATAAATCAATGCAGTCACTTCCCAAGTACCTTATATTTCTTTTCATTTCCCATTTGGACTTTTAAGTCTATTCTTTGCAACTTTGAAAGTTAGAAAAGAATTTTATCATAGGTCACGTAAATAGTGGCACAAGTATCATACCCCACCATCCTTGCATCGGCCTTGTATACTCAAGGTTGTAATAATCTCAAGATCAAGTGCATTGGCCTTGGTAACTTAGGTTTGCAATTATCCTATTATCAAATGCATTCACCTTGGTACCTTTACATGCTTTTGCAATGATCTCTTAACATCAATTTCATTGACATGTTTAATTTCTCTTAATGTTGCAATATTTTCATATTGACCTTGTTAAATTTATTGGAAGTTACAATAATCTTATCGTCAATTGCATTAATCACATCAATTTTATTGTGTTAAAATGCATTTCTTATTGAATACATTAATCACAATTAGAGTTTCAACGATCACATCATCAACCTATATAAATTCAATTAAAGTTGTAATGATCTCATGATCAATTGCTATTCTTTTAATTTTATTATGGTTCATTTAAAATTACCATATAATTAACAATTTCATAAACAAAATAAGTACAACAAAAACACTTGAATTGTTTATTAATATTCTCAATGGTACTCTTAACATACACAATAAACTCAACCTCACACAAATGTGGCAGCAAACAGATTTCAACATGGTTTTTGAAATTCATATATTGAGAAATGAGGAATTTCTTAATATCTTTCACTATTAGGTTGTGATCCCATGAAGTAGTCTCATTCTTTGTTGATGAGAATCACTGTCCAAATTCTCTATTGCAAGCCTTAAAATGATTTGAGGCTTTTACAATGGTGGAATGAGAAGTGGGATACAATAAGTTTTGAAGCCAATTCAAAAAGTTCTTAATAAATTATTGGAGAAAATGTGTAATCTTGGAGAGGGGAAAAATGTGTAATCTTGGAGAGAGTGGAGGTTAAAGAGAGTTAAGAAGTGTGATTAAGGTCTCACAATTCTAGAAACTCTATGTTATAGTGTGAGTAATGCTAGGCACACTCTCAATTTACATACTATTTTTGCGTACTATGATGTGTCATTATTTATAATCACACGAATTAAAATGTGAGGGCCCCACTTAAAAATATTACATGGTTGATAATAATGACACATCATAGTGTGCTAAAATAGTGTATAAATTGAGTGTGTCTATCTTGACTATTATAATGTAGGCTCTATCAATAGACTTAACCAGTAGGATTAAACCGAAACACATAGATTAGACTAGGAGCCAAAAGTGAAACTCCCTATATAAGTGTGATGCATCGCCTAGCATTTGGCAACATCTTGCTGCCTGTCTCACAATTGTGAGCGCAGGCAATGTGTCGCCACATAGGTGGTGACATGTCACCACTCCATGTATAGAGAAATGTGATTTTGGCTCCTAATCTATGTTTTCAAAAAGACTTACCCTATTGGTTAAACCATCATTAGCCAAATGATGATGGTGCCTATACTATAAAATGGAGCTTTTAAAGTTGTGAAACCTTGATCACATCTCTATCTAACTCTTCAAGAATTCATCAAGAGGTAGAGAGTTTCAAGGCTTTTGTATCCTATATCTCATTCCACCATTGTAGATTGTAGAAGCTTGGAATAGAGAATTTGGGAAGTGATTCTCATCACATTCAAACTTTGGTGATTAAAGTACCATTCTTGCTGTACTTTCTTTAATTAATTTTATTTTAGATAATTGTATCCTATATCTCATTCCACCATTGTAGATTGTAGAAGCTTGGAATAGAGAATTTGGGAAGTGATTCTCATCACATTCAAACTTTGGTGATTAAAGTACCATTCTTGCTGTACTTTCTTTAATTAATTTTATTTTAGATAATTCAGCTCCAATCGATTTGGTGTTTCTCTATGCTGCTGTAGCTGGGACAAATCTTTATTGTTTATGCATGTGTATCACGGCATTTTGAGAATTATTTGCATACAAGTTGTTGAGAAAATGGTCGCATGAAATCTGTATACATATATTATGTTTCTAAAAATGTTTGAAACTCATTGACGGTCTCCAGGAGTGAAAAAAGATGTCATGAAAGAATTACCTCCGAAAAAGGAACTTATTCTGCGCGTTGAGTTGAGCAGCAAGCAGAAAGAGTATTACAAAGCAATACTCACCCGTAACTATCAGATACTAACCCGACGTGGTGGTGCACAGGTAAGGGGTGTCTGTTGCTGAAACAAAGATATTTTTCATTGCATTCTGACCTAACATATCATTGCGGTTCAATTCCAGATATCATTGATCAATGTGGTTATGGAATTACGCAAGCTTTGTTGTCATCCTTACATGTTAGAGGGAGTTGAGCCAGATATACAAGATTCAAATGAATCTTTCAAGTAATTTATAAGATTTTTCTTTTCTTTTTTTAAGTTTGTTCTGTGACAACTGACAAGTAATATATGTTATTTGTTGATTAGATTGAACAAATGATTACTTCTGGGTTTGAACAAGAGTTTTTATTTATTTTTTGTTGTGTTTTGTTTTCTCTTACATGGGATAGACAACTAGTAGATTCTTCTGGGAAATTACAATTATTGGACAAAATGATGGTGAGACTTAGAGAGCAAGGGCACAGAGTGCTTATATATTCACAGTTTCAGCACATGTTGGACTTGCTAGAAGACTACTGTACGTACAAGGTATACAAATTATTTTGTTCAAAGTTTGAGAATATTGTTGAGTTTACTAGTGGTTCATGGTTGATGTATCTTCATTCTATGGGTGTGCGGTTTTATTTTCAGAAATGGCAGTATGAAAGGATAGATGGGAAGGTTGGCGGAGCAGAAAGACAAATACGAATTGATCGATTTAATGCCAAAAGCTCTTCAAGATTTTGCTTCTTGCTTTCTACCAGAGCTGGAGGATTGGGAATAAACCTTGCAACGGCTGATACAGTCATTATATACGATAGGTGAACTGTTGGCTGACAAATATCCTTTAATTTCTTGATTCTGTTGGTGATCAGTTATTATGTTATGTTCTTATTTAATGTGTTCTGTCCCCTTCATTATTGTAGTGATTGGAACCCTCATGCAGATCTACAAGCTATGGCTAGAGCCCACAGGCTTGGGCAAACAAACAAGGTTGTCATTAGTTATCCACCACCCCCCCTCCCCAACACCAAAAAAAGAAGAAAGAAAAGAAAAACACTGTAATTAGTGGAGGTTTCTAATAGCGGACTGTTGTTGTGGAGATGTAGGTAATGATTTTCAGGCTCATAACACGTGGATCTATTGAAGAAAGGATGATGCAAATGACCAAGAAGAAAATGGTTTTAGAGCATTTAGTTGTTGGAAGGTTGAAGGCTCAAAATATTAACCAGGTAATCATTTAGCTATAGACTTCAGGGTGTATATTACTTCGCTACTTTGGTCTTGTAAATGATAGGGTATGTAAATATTGTATTCAGAATAATACACAATGTTAAAGTAGTTATTAATTTTTCTGTTTTTTCCCCCCAAACAAAAAAAGAAGAAAAATGTTGCTATTGATGATTTAGCATGTATCCTATGTTTTTAAAATCTTGTATCCTATGTTTTTGTTTTTTGTGAAGCCTCTTTTTTCTGCCCCCATATTATTAACATGTGTGCTACCTTACCAAAATCCTTTACTTTAATAGCTCTGCTCATTCCCTCCAACTTTTTATTATTGAAACATAGTTAGGTACGTTTGATATTGTGTCTTGTGTATTGGCATGCTTGTGAGTAGAATGTCAGGTAATTCAGAAGGTTTCACATGCTTGGTGGACTGAAGTAAATGAAGGAGAATGTAAATAGTGCTTGTCTTATAGTAGGAAAGCTTTATCTAAGAAGGGACTTTGTAAGTTGTGTTTCAAATTACGATGAGTATGTCACATGGAGTTTGTTTGGGTTAACATATCCAATTAAATTTGCATGAAAAAGTAAATAAATAAATAAAAATAAAATGAATACTGATATTTGTTTTTGTCAAGTCTCTAATGTTGTGATTGTAAAATGATTTATGGTAACAGTTGAGCAATATATCTTCATGTGATTCTTATAGTTAGTTGTTCTTGGAGTTCTTATAATCTACTACCAGCAAATGTTGATTTACTTATCATTTGGTTAATTGTTTTGCATTTGGTTTATGTTGTCCCAAAATGTGCTTTGGTTGTTATATTTCCTGCTATTATTTAGAAGATTTGAGGCAGTATCCAAGTCAAGGTAATTCATAAGAAAACTTGATAAAATACCAAATGACTTCTGTTCTATATAGGAAGAGTTGGATGATATCATAAGGTATGGCTCAAAGGAGTTATTTGCAGATGAAAATGATGAAGCTGGAAAATCACGACAAATTCATTATGATGATGCTGCAATAGATAGGTAAATGTTAATTAAGCTTTATTTCGCCACATATTGATGGCATTTGATTATCTGGGGAAATGTTATCCTTTGAGTCTGTCTTCAATAGATTACTTGACCGAGAACAAGCTGGAGATGAAGAGTCTACAGTGGACGACGAAGAAGAAGATGGATTTCTGAAGGCCTTCAAGGTTTATATCTACTTAACTTGATAATTGGTTTTTCTCTTTTGCTGCCACTATTTGCACTAGATTTGATTGCTGAAGGGTTGGTGCATTTTGGAGAGTTCTTGCATCTAACATTTTACTAAGAACTATGTCAACCTGAAGAGCAATAGTTTTCTTTCTAGTTATGAATTACTTTTTCTATTTTAAGGACGTGCCTATGTATTTTCGAGGAAGGACACATTCCTATTCCTACGTTGGGGGTCATGAAGGACATAATTTTGGAAGATAATTAAGACTGTCTTTCACCTAGTCCTAAGGGTGTATAAGATAATTAGTATCATTATTACCAACAGCGTTAAGTGCACCACATCACATGTGCATATTTTCTAAATATTTTTACAAGTGCCAAGTTTCAATAGTTTTTTTCCCCTTATATTCTTTTTATATATCTGAATTGGTTGGTTACACTTGAGTTCATTTTTTATGTTGAGATTAATGTTGAATACTATTGATTTTTTTTTTCATATAAATTGTACTTTTTAATGTGTCACAGGGTGCGGTGCTGTTTTACCAATAATTCTTGACCAGTTAGTTTAGGAAAGATATTAAATGTGATTTTTTTTCATCAGTTCACTGCAAAACCGCACCACTAATTTTTATCTTACTTGACCCATGCAGGTACATAGCATATAATCAGATTGTTTAAATCATTATTTTAAGATGTTCACCACTTTGAAATTACTTTAGGACCACTAGATGGTGTACTTTGACCTTTCGATCTTATGAGCTTGGAATCGTCAACCATCGATAATAGTCCTAACACTTTAAAGTGCATAACAAATGCAAAAAATCTAATACAATATTTTTGTTTTATTTTTATTTTTAACTGCCTTGATAATTTACTTCTCATGAATTTCCCCAGTACCCCATTTTCAAGATTTAACATATTAGGTATGAGGGGAAATCATGGGAAGTAATTAAGTTCTGTAGTATAGAAGTAAGAATAAAATCTTGTAATTATTTACTTGCCTTAGATGAGAAGATTTGGAGTATCTCAGTTAATAAATTTAAAATCTAACATGTTTTAAAGAATTTATGGTCAGGCAACCGAAAAGGGAATACATCTTCTTTTCCTTGTTTTAGTTTTCAATTATTTATATTTTTCTACTAGTTTTAATTAACAACATCAGTACATTGTGTTGTAGGTAGCAAATTTTGAATATATTGAAGAAACAGAAGTGGTGGAAGAGGAAGCACAAAAGCCTGCCATGGAAAATAAACCTACAGTGAGCAGCTCAGAGAGGTCGACTTTCTGGGAAGAGTTGCTGAGAGACAAATACGAAGTTCACAAAGTTGAAGAGTTTAATGCTTTGGGCAAAGGAAAGAGAAGCCGGAAGCAGGTGTAACTTTATGATACAGTCCAATTTTTCTTAAAATCCTACCGTATACCCTTTTGTGTTTATTTTGAGGAATGGTCTCTTGATACTAAATATTTCATATAGATAAGTTTTAGGGGCTCTTTGTCTTTGTGATATTTATTCTATTTACTCCAAATTATTTTTAAATGTATGTTGTCCAGGATTTGATCATGTTTTTAGGTTTCAAATCTTGTTACTTCGAAGTGAAGAACAACTTCAATTTTTTTTCTAATATTAAATCATAATTAATGCTTCCCATATGAAAATGTAACTAATTTGTGCCGTTGGAATTTGTTTAGATGGTATCTGTTGAAGAGGATGACCTTGCTGGTTTGGAAGATGTTAGCTCTGATAACGAGGATGACAACTATGAGGCAGACATGACCGATGGTGAAACAGCGTCATCAGGAAATGCTTCTTTGAAGAAGACTAACAAAAAGAAAGCTCGCGGTATATTTTCCTTGTCATACAATCGCAATAATAAGCTTATGCTTTTATTAAGAAAATAATAAGCTAATGGTTGAATGAAGCATGATCAACTATGTTCACCCCAGTCTAACTTTGAAAAAATTTCTTTTGCAGTGGATAGCTCAGATCCCCTTCCTTTAATGGAAGGTGAAGGAAGATCATTTCGGGTACTGGGTTTCAATCAAAATCAGAGGGCTGCATTTGTCCAAATTTTGATGAGGTCTCCTACACCTAATTTTATTTCGTTAGAATTTTTTATTTATTTTTTAAATATTCTGTTTATCATTGGGTACTCCAATGTTTTGTATTCATTACTCACCTCTGTGTGGTGTGTGATCAAACACTGCATGTATTTATGCTTGGAGATTTTCTTTATTAAGTTAATGAATTTATGTTTGCAATTTTATGAATATTATGATCGTTATTGATCTCTCTCTCTCTCTCTCTTTTTGTGGGGAGTTGGGGGGTTGGGGTTTGTTTAAATTCCTAAACTTCCGTGCTTAACAATGAACATGTTGCAGGTTTGGTGTCGGGGATTTTGATTGGAAGGATTTTTCATTTCGGATGAAGCAGAAGACATATGAGGAAATAAGAGAGTACGGTGTTTCTTTTATTTAATCCCCCCTCCTCTCTCTCTCTCTCTCTGTATATATTTATAGGTCCTGCTGAATCCTATAATATTTAGGAGACAAGCATATCACTACGTTTTTTTTATCCTCTGAGTTTGTGTGACACTGAAAAATTAAAATCTACTACTGGTTATTTTGTATGTGTTTGTATTGCAGCTCTTTAAGATAATTTACATTATGCTATTCTCTAGATAGAATGAGATGATGCTTGTGCAGATGTTCTCGTGGCATCCAACCCAAAAGATAATCTCTTAAATGTCTTTCTTTAATTAGACAGTGGATTGCAATAGTGATATACTTTGATGTTGAGTGGTCATCAAGACTATATAAGCTGCATACTCTATTAACCTTTGCATAAATTGCACATGGACTTAGAAATGGTGTTTTTGCAACATTGATGAGGTTCTTGGTAATAGGTTTTAACATTTTGTATGTTCTAGCCAGAACTAAAGCAAAGGAAAAAAAAAAAAACATTGTGAATGACACGCTCTTTTCTTTTTTACTCAGTTATGGAACTCTTTTCTTGTCTCACATCACTGAAGAAATCACTGATTCCCCTACCTTTTCAGGTGAATCCTTGAGTGCTGACTTGATTTTTTTTTAAAATTATTTGCAATGCTTGCATCGTCCTTTTGCTTCTAATACCTTTTTCTATATGATTTTGGTCTGTAGATGGTGTTCCAAAAGATGGACTCAGGATACAGGATGTCCTTGTTCGGATTGCAGTTCTGATGCTAGTAAGAGAAAAAGTAAGTGTAATAGCAAAGCTTGATCTTTGTTCTCTACCTGTCATTGAGACTTGGGAAGCATTTGACGAACCCTTAGTTTGTGAAATAGGGATTTTATTTTATTTTTTCTTTGAACTGTGATTATAAATTTTTGTTATTTCCTTGAAGGTTTCATTGGAATTCGTCTGTTTTCTTATGAATAATATCTCTTTTTATGATCTTTATTCCTCTTGGGTGGAATGTTAGGTGAAGTTTGCTTTAGAAAATCCAGGAGCTCCACTTTATACAGATGACATTCACATGCGCTACCCAGGATTGAAGGGTGGAAAGTTTTGGAAGGAGGAGCATGATTTATTATTACTGCGTGCTGTTTTAAAGTATGTATTATCACGAGTAGCATAATGGTGACAGTTTTTTTTAGCTTCACAATTGATTGCATTTAAAAAAAAAAAATCAATACTTGTATTATTATTGATTAAAATAAATACAATAGGGTAAAGAATGAAAATACTATAATATGTTACATCTCTTGATGTCAATTTCTTTCAGCTTCATGAACTTCTTGTAGTGGACTAGTTTTTTTTCTATGTATGCCTGCTGTTAGTTTATGTTGTATAACCTGTGTATGCATACAGTTCCAGTGGTGAAGTGTGTAACATAGTCAGATGTGCTCTAATGTGGTTAATTTGAGTTTTCAGGTGATAGGCTTGTGTATGGCATCTTAATTGGACGATTTCTTTTATTTGACGATTTAACCAATTTTTTTTTGGCACTATGGATGTTTGGCCGTTTCATCAAATGATTTGCTTGACATTTGATAATTGGATGTGCTTAATGTTGCTTCAGGGGTTTTTAGTATCAATGTGAACGGTTTTTCGTGTGTGTGGGCTATGCTAGCATATAATGGCCTCATTAAAAATGATAATTGTTCCATACTTGTAATATACTTTTTTGAATGTTAAGGCATGGATATGGAAGATGGCAAGCTATCGTCGATGACAAGGAGTTGAAGATTCAAGAAATTATCTGTCAAGAGTTGAATCTTCCCTTTATCAATTTACCTGTCGTCAATCAAGCTGGTTCTCAAGTACAGGGTGGTGCTAATGTAGCTACTACAGTTGCACCTACAAATCCTCCCAAGGAAAATGGTGGGGAAACTGTTGTGACAGCTGATGTTGCTAAAGGAACTACAGATGCTGCAAATCAATCACAGTTGTACCAAGATGGTACTATATTGTATCATTTTAGAGATATGCAGAGAAGACAGGTTGAGTTTATCAAGAAAAGAGTGCTTCTCTTGGAAAAAGGGCTCAATGCAGAGTACCAGAAGGAATACTTTGTAAGTTGCTGCTTTATTTTACCTGTGATTTCATTCCCTTGATCACGTATCTGGCTTGTGCAGTTGTCTTCCATCTAATCTCTTTATTTATCATGTTCTTAGGGTGGTGATATGAAGTCAAATGATGTTACAAGTGAAGAGCCAGATAATGAACCCAAGGTCACAAATATCCCAAACGTGCCATGTTCTCTGTCTGCTGAGAATGATGCATCCATGGTTGATCAGTTACCTCAATTGGAAGCCATTGGTAGGTCTATTGTCGTTTTAATAGCTCTGTGCTGTATATGAAACATAGTGGCATGGTCTCATGCGTGTGCAGCCACGTGGTGTTTATTTTTTGTAATCACCAGATTCCTCAACATTCTTTGCCCTTTGTTGTCAGCTTTCCTTAAAATTTTTAGGGCCATAGTTGTTGGGAATGTCTCAGTCAATTATGTTTAACGTTATCAAAACAGTAAAAAAGAAAAAAGACTATTAGTATCATCAGCAATCTACCTCATGAATGTATCATGATGCATGTTCTTTACAAAATTTGTAGAATATCATAAAATAAAGGTTAGATGCTGAAGGATCCGGTGGAAGGGATATTTCCTCAGGAGTTTTGTTTAGAATTTGGACATATTACTCGATCCTGAAATATTTCTTGCTTACTTATTGTGTTCGTTCCTATCACAAAGTATCTTGATTGGCTGGAGATGAGTAGGATTCCGTTTGTCTGTGCAGGTCCTGAAGAAATAGCTGCTGCTGCTTGTGATGATAATTCAGATCGGCTGCAATTGCCTCAGCTTTATAATGAGGTAACCTTTGTGTGATTATATGCAAAGATTCCAAAGAATGCTAAACTGAAGGATTGGATGAGAAAAGCTGTGTTGTCTTCCGATTGGTCTTTGCGGTGAATAATAGAATGTCATTTTTTACCTTCTTAATGACAGATGTGCAAAATAGTTGAGGAAACCACCACTGAATCAGTTCAGGGATCTTTGGCCAACCAACCAGCTAATCTGAACTTGGAGAAGAACCTTGCCGCAATGGAAAACCTTTGTAAAGATGTAAACCATATTCTCTCTACTCCACAGCGAAATCCAGATGAACAAGCAAAGGCTGAACCAAACATCAATGCGGTGCTCCCCAAATCATCTCCTCCTCAAGATGACCCCAAGCCTGCTGCTGCAGTAGTGGAAGTCGAGATGCCAGAGCTGGTAACCAAATCTAAACCTGAAGAAGAAACTTCCACGCCGATGCCATGCGGATCACAGCTTCAGAAGGGACCCTCGAGTTCACTAGAAAATACTGGAAATGATGTGGTGATGAAAGAAGAGAAGAGTGATGGTGCTGGTAATGGAAGCGCAGAGGAAGCTAAGGAGGGGGTTGTAGTATTGGATAAATGATCAAAAGCCTAGGTAGAGTATTTCTGAGGCTAATTTCACATTGGACCTTTTGTTAAAATTTCGTCAACAATATTTCCCAGAGAAATCACTTAAACTGAATTCTTAGGATATAGAGAGTATCACAGCCATAAGAATTTGCTTATGGGTTATTCATATAAAACTAATAGCCATTCAAGAGAACTGCACCCTAACCTGCCTTTTGGTAAAGGGTGGTATTCTTGTTTACTTATTGCAATGTTATATCGATTAGTCTTTATTACTCCATTCCATGCTCTATTTTTGTGCTTAATTTGAAGTGTCAAATTGGTCCATATCTAACTTAGTGTGAAATCATTCACTCACTATACCATCTTTTATTAAGAAAAAGAACCCTGGTGCACTTTTCCACTTTCGCATTCTTTAATTCTAAGAGAGAGAGAGAGAGAGAGAGAGAGAGGGAGAAATATATTTTTATATATAGATATATAATTATCTATATATAAATGATTTTCCTGAGTTCCATTTTAGTACTGGAATTAGCAAAAAGAGAACTTGGCATATTTTTAAATCATATTTAGATATTATGTATATATATCTTAAAGGTTTGGGTGTGTCCAATCAGATTTATGATATTCTTGTGATTATTTCACGCTACCAAGTTATGATAAGCAAAACGCTGCATGAGCATAATTACTTAATGAGTTTATATATTTTTTCATCATGTGTTTTGTTTCATTACCTGTTTGGACTGTGTATTTTGACAAATTATTTTATGGACCATATGTTTTGTAAAATGGTTAAAATAGAACCCTAAGCTCAATTTTGGTCAATGTTTTCTCAACTAAAATCACAAATAATTTACCAAACTAACAATTTAGAACAAAAATAAAATCATTTTGCTTAAAAACTGTGTTGTTATATTCAATTTTTCCTTCATCAAAATTGAGTTTAGGGTTCTATTTTAAGTATTTTACAAAACATAGGGTCCAAAAAGTAATTTGTCAAAACACAGGGTCCAAACAGTTAATGTGAAAAAACATAGGTCCAAAAAGGTATAAACCCTTACTTAATCATGTACTTTTGCAAATAATTTTTTTAGTTATTTTTAGGATTTATCCTTTTTTTGGACTCTGTTTTTGTCCCATTACTTATTTGGACCGTGTGTTTTGACAAATTACTTTTTGGACCTTAATTTTGTAAAATAGTTCAAATAGAATCCTAAACTCGATTTTGGTTAAAGTTTTCTCAACTGAAATCACAACTAATTCACCAAATTAACAATTCAGAACAAAAATAAAATCATTTTGCTTAATTATATTCAATTTTTTTTTTATCAAAATTGAGTTTATGAGTCTATTTGAATAATTTTACAAAATATAGGGTCCAAAAATAAATTTTTTAAAACACAGAGTCCAAACATGTTATCGAAAAAAATACAGAGTCCAAAAAATATAAACCCTTATTTTTAAGGTCTACATTATCTGTTATTGATTATATTTAAGCCTTAACAAAGTATTTTTAATTTTTTTAAAATCAGAATGATCTAGGTCTAAGTTGTTTGGGGCACTCTTAATGGTTACGATGATTATTTTAATATTAATTATTAGATTAAGATCAATTATTTATATTTATAATTGTTAATTCCATATATATATATATTTATATAACTAAAGAATGATAGTAAAAAAAGAAAAATTTTGAAGGCTGAAATAAATTTGTTCAAAATAAGAGAAATATGAGGTGTCATATTGGTTGGAATGAGAATAATAATAGTAATAAAATAGGAAAGGTAAAGTATTACAATGTTTGGTTAAAGTTATGGAATCAATGATTGAATAACTACTCCTTTGTTTGTTTTGTTTGTTGGATGAAATAGAATAAACTGGTCTTTTGATAAAAATATTTTTGGCTTAGAGCGGCTCCAAGCTACAGCTAAAATAGTGAGTGTCTAGAAAAAAAAGCTTCAACCACTACTGTCATGGCTCTCCAAAATAGGCAACGGGTGGCGAGGCGAGCACCTTCTTTTTATTTTTATATTATTTTAATAAAAAATAAGTTTGCTTTATCAATATTTTAATAATATTTCGCAACTAACTTTTTACTTTTTTCCACTAATTGTTTTTCTACTGCAATTACTTTTACAATAGCCATTTTTCTAACAACTCTTTTTTTCTCCAACTTTATTTTTACTATATATAGTGTACTATTGCAGCATACACACATATATTTTCATTCTTTCAAACTTATAATTTTTTTTACAATTGTGGATTCTCAAAACTTTCATCTTACTACACTAATCTTCTCAATGAAGACATGATAGATTTTTCTAGCCAATCCACACCATCTCAAATTTCTATCCGAATAGAGTCTTCAATGAAGAAAGTTCAAAGAGCCCGCAATTTTTTTGTCGAAGAAAATAGTCTTCTCGTTTATACATGACTTAATATCAGTATGGATGCTATATAAGGTAACAACTTAAAATATTTGAAATATTGGCAAAGAATTTGTGCTTACTTTCATAAATACAAAAGTTTTGAATCTGAATGTAATGCCATTCATTAATGCAACGATGGTCAGGAATTCAACTTTCAGTGAATAAGTTTTGTGGGTACCTTGCTCAAATTGATGGAAGACAACAAAGTGGTGTCAACGAACAAGACAAGGTATTAATAATATCTTTGAAAAATTCTGTAACGACCTAAAAATGCTAATAGAGTTTAGTGCTTTGATTATCGTGTTAGGAGAGCATAATTAGATATATGTGTGTTTAATTGATTAAATGCGTGACTATGTGGCATGCATGATTTATATGATTATGTGGATATATTATATGCATATTTATGAGTATTAGATATGCATGTGGGCCCTTTACTGTTTATAAATGCATATTTGTAATTTTGGCTCGTTAATGACATAAATGTGATAAATTATTGAGACCACATTATTATGTGGATATATTGGTAATTTATGGCTCGAGACGATCCTAGTGAGCGGATTAGCGAAATAGTCACAACGGGGTTTTATACCCGACTCAGGGGAGCCTAGGGGTATTTTGGGAATTTAGAGAATATTTTGGGATTGATTGAGTAATGAAAAAGTATTTGGTAATTATTTGGACATGACGAGATTAATTGGTAAATGGTAGGAACACTCGAGGAATTAGCGGGAATTGAGAAAAATACTGTTTTACCCATAGAAACAATTAGAAGGTTGAGTAGATTTCATGGGCATTTTGGTCCACTTTGATTAAGGGATATGGTCAACTATACTTTAGACTTAACCAGAACTCACTAGAAATTACTAGGTGGATTCTCAACACTCTCTCTATCCCTCTCTCTCACGTTCACTCTTTCACTCCCTCTTGTGCTTGAAGCATTGAATTGCTGATGGAGAGGTTTAGGATTTAGAGCTTGGGGATTGAAAGATGAGGCTAGAAAGGGACAGGGAAAAACTAGGGGATTTAAGCTACAACTGAGGTAAGAACCTTGTTTTCTTTTGCTGGAAATTCAAGTTATTAAGATGAATTGGTCTAGGTTCTTGGGTGATAGTTAATTGATGATTTGGGATGGTAAATTTAGTAGGATTTTGAGTGTTTTTATGCTTAAAATATGTAATTAAGAGTCCTAGACTCGTATCTGAACCTGGTTTTGGCTAGGATGCATATTAAGGTTGGATTTTTGGGCTGAAAGTTTGGGAAACACGCTGGAAACCCAAGGATTTCTGGGTACGCAGGGGTGCGCTGCGACCCATTTCATGGGCGCTGCGGCTCGCGTGCCCAGAAGGCCCTGGTAAAAAGTAAAATTTTGCTTATTGCAAGATAAAAACTTAGTAAGTTTTGAAAACATATGTTGACCTAAAATATCACTTTGAGATTAGTGAGAATTATTTTTATTAAAGAGTTTTTATTCTTTCTAAAAAAATAAAAGATTAAATTTATTAATAAGTTAATAAATTAAAAGATGGTTTAAAACCCTATATTTTGAGAAAATAATTAAGTAAATTATTTTTCTAGTAAGTAAATTTGATTAATTGACTTCGGAAAATTAACTAGTCAAGATAAGAAATTTTTAACGGTTTTCCTAATTAAGTTAAAATTAGGCTATTTCCTTAAACCGACTTTTAGAGATTAAAACCTTAAGACAAATAAAAGAAAAATTAAGAGATTATTTTATTGAAAAATAATTAAGGAATTTAATTAGTATTTTCTGGATATAATACCGGCTAAAATCTTCTATATAATTAACCTACTTGTGAAAGTACGGGTTAGCAACGATACTTTTAAAGAATAAGATTTTTAGTGGATGGTGGGAAAATACTATTGTGATACCTGAGCCTAGGTGTCGAGACCATAGGATAGGTCTCCCCGAGACTTAGGGTTTAGTCTCAAATTTTTGAGTATGAATTTCTTGAATGGGTTTAAAACCAAATAAGGATCATTAATCCTTACAAATGATTTTTTTAACATGACCAAACTGCCCAAAATAATAATAATAATAATAATAATAATAATAATAATAATAATAATAATAATAATAATAATAATAATAATAATAATGAATTATGAAGTGCCATAATTAATCCGAGTATATTGTATGGATAATTATAGTATTGGCTAAGCATAACTGAATTATACATTGGAGGGTGAAATCTTGCTGAGAGCAAATGACTCAAAGTAAGTCAACTTCTATTGTGTGGCTGCAACATGAAACGACTATTGTATTGTATGTTAGTATAGAGACACATGCAGATATATACAGTGTTGTAGAAAGTTTGCTTAGAGACGTTAGTCTAGTTGGTGCTGATTAAGAAAATATGATCGGTAGATATTCGTTATATTCTAGACGACTGATCCCCGTCTCACTGCTTGATTTTATTTATGTCAGGTTCATTACCGCGACGAGTGGCCAAGAGGTGAGGATTGCTGGTTTAAACCTAGGTTCGCTAAAATGAATGGGACCTAGGGGCCCTCATGCTTACTTAATCAGTGAACGGTTAGAACCCGAGCAAGTGCTTTGATAAGTTATTCCTGAATAGTAGCCGTGAATATTGGCCATCCAGTGAGAGTGTCTAGAGATACTAGGGGTTGCCAAGTTTGAGTTAGGCTGAACACCCTAGGGGCGAATGCTCACCAGCACCACTGATTAACATAGAAGTCTCTGTAAACCCGTGTAACTTCGATTACACTCTTGTATAAGTAGTGATGCCCTAGGTAACTTGATGGTTACCCCGGTGAGGGATTTACTCTTGGATAAGTAGCGATGCCCTAGGTAACACGATAGTTACCCTTGACGGGGATATTTATTGGATAAATCTTAGTGTTGAGACTCGGTTCTCTCTTACAGATTAGGATTTATGCTAGAGGGCGTGTTATATTATTATATATTATATCTGCTTGCTCTGGGATTTTCTGAGTGCAGGGATTTATAGGTTTATATGAAATAATTGTGATATATTATATTTGCTTGCTCTGGGATTTTTCTAAGTGCAGGGATTTATCTGTTTATCGAAAATAGTTTGCCATTGGTTATCAGACATAACCATAAGTTTGCTAGGACGCTTTTGCATTCTTGAAATTGATTGCGTAGGGTCTGGGTGGATCCAGAACCCTAATTTTTGTGAGCTATTGTTATCTGTGGACAGTAACTTGGTCAGTGACCACTTGTCTTCTCTGCATGCTTTTGTTTTTAAAGTTGAACTTACTAAGCGTTTTCGCTTACTTAGTTGTTTCCTGTTGTAGGTAAGAACAAGGGCAAGGCAGAGCAGTGAACGCTGGAGTCTACCTTGCAAATGTACATGTGGACCGACCTTTTTTGGAAGCCGTTTTGTGTTAGAAATGTTGTGTTATTTTCATAAACTAGGGTCATTTTACTATTCATAAAATATGTTTGTATTAAATGTTAAGTATGGCCATACAAATTAAATTTTTTTTTTTTATAAGAGTTTTTGAGACATTTTTTTAAATGAAAACATTTATATTTCCGCATTATCGAGTCTTGAAAATCCAAGTCGTTACATTTTTGGGATCCCATGTCTTAAACATCCATTTTGATGAAAATTAATCGTTTATGTTCAGAATCTTTTAACCCTAATCTGATGGTTGACCTTAGGATCACATTTTTATTTAAATGACTTGGTTAGCAAGTCTTGCACTATTTCAACTACACAGTGTAACGATCTTGGTTATTCAGAGCGTTACATCTGGGGGCAGAGTGTACATCGTCAGCTGCTCGACTGCCACGGCCGAGGGAAAGTTACAGGAATAGAGCTCTAAATTGTATTTTTCCATTAGATTGGCTTTTGTTGTACCAACTTTTGAGGATTGTATTTACCACATATATATCTTGTTTTTGGGATCCCATGTACCAAACATCTGTTTTAATGAAAATTAATCGTTTATGATCAAAATCTTTTAACCCTAACCTGTTAGTTGACTTTAGGGTCACATTTATGTTCAAACGACTGGATTAACAACTCTTGCACTGTTTTATAATATACAGCGTAACAGTCTTGGTTATCCAGGGCGTTACAAATCCCTATCTTTATATTTTTGTATTAATATTATTTTTTGTTAATTTGTTTATATTATTCAGATTATTCAAGAAAAAAATTTATACCAATAATGTCAATATCAAACATATCAATTATTACATTGCTGACATGAATTGAAGAATGATCCAAAATGGATGTCTGAAGGCTTAAGGAAGAAATCAAAATCTACAAAGAATTATAGTTCAGACACTTCTTCTCCTTCCATCCTTTCTTTTATAAATTTAGAAGAAGATGATTTGGTAAATGCAACAAATGTCAACTTTGATTGACCAATAGGTAGAAAGGCATCAAAGACTCAACTAAAAAAAGAAGAGAAAAATCAAATGACGCCTACCTCTTTACTATGTAAGGAATTTGTAAATTCTTTATTTGGAAGGACAAAAAGAAGAAGAGAGATTAATGGTTGTTGATACTACTAACTTGCATGCATTTAAAGCATAATATTATGAAAAGCCTCCAAATGGAGATCATTAAGAAAATAATTGATAAGTTTAAATATTTTTGTCCATTTCTCTCAATTCACGTAGTATAACCGTGTAATACACTTATCTAGTTTATATCATTTCTTTGAAATCATGTAGTACAAGTAATGCACTTATCAAGTAGTTTTATACTATCTAATTCACTCCATGTTGTTCCCAAAAATGTTGTACAAGATCCATTTGAAGTTGAGAATGACTCTGTTTGCCTATATTTTGACGATGAGTTTGAAAAAAATCATTTTGTTCAATTGTACGCTCATGCGACATAGATACTAGTTCAGTTTCTTCAACCACATCATAGTTGAAGTCAAATTGATCAATATCTCTTTCATCTTCAATAATCATATTATGCATGATTTCATAATATCATTAAGTGTTTCTTGATCGCAAAAACAAGTCGGTCCACAAACAATTGCAAAACGTGATTGAAACACTCAAAATGCTCGCTCCACATCTTTCCTTGCAGACTCTTGGCATGTAGCAAAATGTTTATTCTTATTTCTTTGAAGAGATAATATTGTTTTTACATAAAAATGTTAACCATGAGGGATATATATATAGCTAGATAGTATCCCATTGTATAATCATGATCATTACTTGAATAATTAACATGCGGAGCACGCCTTTCCGCAAGATCATTAAACACAATAGATCGATCAAACATATTGATGTCATTAAGAGATCCCAGTAAACTAAAAAATGCATGTCATATCCAAAGATCATAAGAAGTAATAGCTTTCAAAATGATTGTCGACTCATAAATGTGACCTGAATACATATCTTGCCATGCAATAGGATAATTCTTCCTCTTCTAATGCATACAATCAATACCTCCTAGTATTCTAGGGAATCAACGAGTGCTATTTGTTGGGAAAAATTATACATGATCTTGTTTATTTTCATGTAAATCTTATATTACACAAATTAATATGAGACAACCTAGAACATGTTTCTAAAATTGAATTCATTTAGAGATAATGATAAGAATACTTACATTATTATGCAGCAAAATGATTGAGTCCTTCCTTCAGTTTCTCTAACCCTTGTATCATTTCTATCGCAGGGTATCACCAAGAAACTGAACCGATCTTCAATTTTCTTCACAACCTTCCAAAGTATCCTTAAAATCACCTAGACTACAGTGAGCAATTCTCAACACATGAGATAGATACAGAGAGAAGAAGAGAAAAGAATATTGAGGCTTAGAGAAGGACTTATGTTGTAGAGAGAATCTAAAACCTAGAGCATCAAGACTGGATCTTCTGATCTTCTCAAAATCTTGTGATTCAAAAATCTGATTTCAACTCTCACTTAACATTCCTTTTATAGGCTCAATTATGTCATTTATTTTAATTAAAAAATTAATAAAATAATAGATAATATTAGCCATTAGGTCGAAATTATCATGTTTGACCAGTTGCAGGGCAAGATGGTATTCTCGAAGATTGATCTTCGATCTAGTTGTCACCAGCTGAGGATCAAGGACGATGATATTCTGAAGACGACCTTCTGTACGAGGTAAATGCATTATGAGTTCTTAGTCATGTCGTTCGGTTTGACCAATGCCCCAGTAACATTTATGGATCTGATGAACATGGTGTTCAAGGACTTCCTAGATCAGTTTGTGATTGTCTTCTTTGACGGCATCCTAGTTTACTTCAGTTTAGAGGCAGAGCATGAGCAACATCTCCGACGGGTATTACAGAGATTGAGAGAGCATTGATTGTATGCTAAGTTTAAGAAGTGTGAGTTTTAGCTACCGGAAGTGACACTCCTTGGACACATTATTAGTGGAGATGGGATTAAGGTAGATCCGGTCAAGGTAGAGGCAGTTAGGGATTGGCCGAGGCCAAGGAACGCCTCAGAGGTTAGGAGCTTCCTTGGACTAGCAGGATATTACAAACAGTTCATGGAAGGGTTTTCAAAGATTGCCACGCCGTTGACTGAGTTGACACGGAAGAATCTGAAGTTCACCTGGTCAGACAAGTGTGAGGGTAGCTTTTAGGAGTTGAAGCGACGATTGAATACTGCTCCTGTGTTGAGCCTCCCTTCGGAGGGAGGGACATTTGTAGTGTACTGTGACGCATCGAGACTAGGATTGGGATGCGTGTTGATGCAGAATGAGAAGGTTATTGCCTATGCGTCACGACAGCTGAAGGATTATGAATAGTGGTACACTACCCATGATTTGGAACTAGCAGCGGTGGTATTCGTACTAAAAGTACGTCAACATTATTTGTATGGAGAGAAGTGCGAGATATACACTGATCATAAGAGTTTGAAGTATTTCTTCACCCAGAAGGACTTAAACATGAGACAAAGACATTGGCTGGAATTGGTGAAGGACTACGACTGTGACATCCTTTACCACCCAGGAAAAGCCAATGTAGTGGCAGATGCATTGTGCCGGAGGGGCCTAGGACAGTTGTTTAGTTCGAAGCAAATATCAAAGGAATTGGCAGAGGAGATGGCTAGAGCAAGGATAGAGTTGGTTGTGGGCCAGTTGACCAATATTATTTTATAGTCTACCCTCCTGGAGAGGATAAGAGAGGGGAAGATAGGTCATGCGTAGTTGCAGGAGGTTAGAGGAAATTTCCTAGCTGGAGTGGCTAAAGATTATTCTATTTCAAAGACAAGTTTACTGCGGTACAAGGATCGAATCTATGTTCCGATGGATTAGATGAGAGATATTTGATGAATCCCATACTACACCATACTCACTCCATCCAGGCACCACAAAGATGTATCAGGATCTATAGAATTTATATAGGTGGCCTGAAATGAAGAAGGACGTGGTTGAATACGTAGCCAGGTGTTTAACCTGTCAGCAGGTAAATGTTGAACACCAGCGACCAGGGGGTTGTTACAGCCTTTAGATATTCCCAAGTGGAAGTGGGAATATATTACTATGGATTTCATGGGAGGTTTACCCAGGATGATTGGGCAACACAACTCGGTGTGGGTGATAGTAGACAAATACACCAAGTCAACTCATTTTCTACTAGTGAGGACGACTTATACTATAGATCAGTACGCGGAGTTGTATGTGAGGGAGATTGTACGACTGCATGGGGTTCTTAAGTCTACAGCATCGAACCAGGATCCTATATTTACCTCCAAGTTTTGGGGTGGCTTGCAGAAGGCTATAGGAACTCAGTGGAAGTTCAGTACAATCTTTCATCCTCAGACAGATAGACAGTCTGAGAGGACAATTAAGATATTGGAGGACATGCTTAGGGCGTGTGTGCTATACTTCGAGGGATCTTGGAGTAAATATCTCGCGTTGATTGAGTTTTCGTACAACAATAGTTATCAATCAACGATTGGAGTAGCTCCATACGAGATGTTATATGGAAGGAAATGTAGATCGCCCATTCATTGGGATGAGATGGGCAAGAGAAAGTATTTGGGACTAGAGAAGGTTTAGAAAGCTAATGAAGCTATTGAGAAGATTTGAGCTCGAATGCTCGCTTCGCTTCGCAGACAGAAAAGCTACACTGATCCTAAGCGTAGGGACGTGGAGTTCCAGGTGGGGGACCATGTGTTTCTGCGAGTTTCACCATTGCGAGGGTGAGGAGATTTGGGAAAAAGAGCAAGTTGAGCCCTAGATTCATAGGACCTTTTGAGATCCTGGAGAGGATTGGGCAGGTAGCCTATAGATTGGCTCTGCCACCGTCATTATCAAGAGTTCACGACGTATTCCACATCTCTATTCTTCGAAAGTACGTCTCAGATACGACTCATGTATTGGGATATGAGGGTCTAAAGCAATAAACCAAATTATTGTATGAGGAGCGACCGATTCAGATCCTAGATAGGAAGGATAAATTTTTGAGGAACAAGACAATTCCTTTAGTCAAAGTATTGTGGATGAATAGAAAGGTTGAGGAAGCGAACAGGGAGCTTGAGTCAGCTATACGAGATCAGTATCCTAAGTTATTCAGGTAAAGTTCGAGGACAAAATTCTCAGTAGCAGAGGATAGTTGTAACGTCCAAAAAATGCTAATAGGGTGCCGGGAGGGCATAATTGGATATATGTGTGATTTATTGATTAAATGCATGAATATGTGCCATGCATGATTTATGTGATGATATGAATATATTTAAATGCATGTTTATGAGTATGAAATATGCATGTGGGCCCGTTCTTGTTTATAAGGGCATATGTATAATTTTGGCCCGATCAGGGCATAAATGTGATTAATGATTGAGACCACATTATTATGTGGATATATTTGTAGTATACGACTCGAGGCGATCCAAGTGAGCGAATTAGCGGAATAGTCACAACAGGGTATAATACCCGGCTCGGTGTGAGCTTAGGGGTATTTTGAGAAGTTTAATGTATATTTTGAGAAGTGGGTAAGTTTTTGGTGATTAGTTGGGCATGTTGGGAATAATTGGGAATTGGTAGGATGACTCGAGGAATTAGCAGGAATAGGGGTTAATGACCATTTTCCCCTAAGGGTAAATAGGAGGCTGGGTTAGTATAAGGGGCATTTTGGTCATTTTAATTAAAGAGATATAGTGGGAAGAGTTAGACTTAGGCTAGAGTGATCTAACATATCATAATACCTTAAACTCTTTCTCTCTCTTTCCCTCACGTTCTCACTCTCTCTCTCTCTCCCTTTGGAATGCCTTGAAGTTGAGGGAATTTCTGAAGGAAAAAGCTAGGGGATTTACCAGGGAAGTCTGGGAAATTAAGCTAGGATTAGTCAAGCAATTGCTGTGGATTAAGGCTATAAACTGAGGTAAGAATTTTGCCTTGTTTCTGCTGGGAATTCAGATTGTTAGGTTGAGTTTAGACTGGTTTTTGGATGTTAATTGATTTCTAATTTGGGGTAGTAATTTCAGTAGGTTTTGGATGTTATGCCTAAACTATGTGGTTAAGAGTCTTAGACCCGGTTCTGGGTTTGGTGGAAGGTTGCAAGGGATTTTTGGTTAAATTGAGCTGGGAAAAGGTTGGAGAAACCCAGGGAATTTTGGGTTCACGGGGGAGCGTTGCGACCCTAGGGGGGGCAAGTCGCGGCCCGCCTCCACCCTGAAGCAAGAGGTTGGTGCCTCTGACTTGAGGCGCATCGCGACCTTAGAGACAGGTCACGACCCGCCTAGGTAGCCATAGCCTAGGTTAGTTTTTAGGCTCGGGGAGGCTCAAGGTTTTAAACCTTAGCGCTCGAGATGAATTCTACTACCTAGTTTAGTAGAACTCGAGGTCCCGGAGGCTAGTATTGTTTCCAAAACATTTAATTGGATTAGAATTTGATAGTTATCCATTATTGCTTGTGACTAGGGTTACCATTAAGGATCAGGACTGAGGATCATGCTCGAGACTGCTCTTTATCCTTCCCTCGGGACTTGAGGTAAGAAAACTGCACCCAAGTGGTTGTGAATGGGACTGAGATTCCCTGTAAATGAACATATGTGTTCTGTAGTTTATATATCTGTTATGTGTAATGTTAAAGTACAACCTAATGGAGTCGGGGTTGATGATAAGCGTACTGAAAGCAAGTTGGCCTAAGCGAGCCGTGATCAGCTAAATAACCAGAGGGCTCGGCTTAAGGGTGCTGACACCTAAATATTGTATTAAAGATTGAATTATATGTTTGGAAGTATATGTGTTTATCGTTGCCTAACTTAATACTTGTATTCTGCTCATTAACTGAACTGATTGGATTAAAGTTTGTTATATACACTTGTTGTTGTCTATGCTTGTTGATTATGGTTTTCTTGCTGAGCCTTGGCTCACAGGTGCTACGTGGTGCAGGTAAAGGCAAAGGAAAGCTGGACCAGCCATGAGTTGGGGAGCTTTGGGGGCGGTGTGTACATTGGCAGCTGCTCGACCACCATGGCCGAGGGATTTACCGGGATTAGAGCTCAAAACTGTATTTTGTCATTTAGACTGGCTATTGTTGTATAAACTTTTTATGGTTGTGTCTGCCATGTAAACACTATTTTTGGGATCCCATGTATCAAACACTTCTTTTAATGAAAGTCAATCATTCTACGATCAAAATATTTTAACCCTAACTTATCAAGTTGACTTTAGAAACACATTTATGTTCAAATGACTTGATTCGGGAGTCTTGCACTATTTTAAACACATAGTGTAACGGTCTTGGTTACCCAGGGTGTTACAGTATCATCCCACAGAGATTGTTTATTAACTACCAATATTTAATTTCCTAATTCTATTTGGCTAGTAAATTCTAGATTCAAGAATATCAAGAACAGAAACAAGAATTAACAAAACTTACAATTAACTAATAACATAAACAAATAAAATCAAAATTAATTCAATGGATGAAAACCTAGTGTATTTAATTTCATCATCAATCCACTTTACCATTTCATCAATACCATTTCACTATTCTTTCTCTTATTGTGATAGCAGATTTACTAATACAATCTATATTCTTATTAGGATATATAAATCTCTCAACCTATATGTGAATCTTCTACATCTCTGTGATAAATTCCAACATAAGGAAATGTAACGACCCAGCTATTCTAGAATTTGGACTATTAATGATTACTATACTAATCTTAAGAAAACGTACATATGAAATAACCATAACTTTATTTAAAAACTGTAAAGTAAAGGTAAAATACATAAAAATTAATTTAGGATATGAGATCCCATTGTTTTGAAAACAAAATATAACTTAAATAAATTGGTTACAAAATTAAGTGCGGAAAAAAAATAATACATATAAATTATAACTAAAAGACTTAAAAACTTCATCCTCGAATCGAATGCGCAATCCACCGATTCCATCCTGCCTCAATACACATCCCCAAGCTGCCAAGAATCTTTTCGCTGCCATAACTATTTTCCTGCATATATAAACATAAAGGAATGGGCCTAATGCCCAGTAAGGAAAATCTAACACATAAATCATATATATAAAATTCATATCAACATATACTAAAACATATCATAACATATGTCACATATACTATAATGACCATTATTACTTGGGGTCCCATAAACTAAACAAGTCATATGCCCATTAGATTTGTGGGGCTTGCTGGCTAAGCAAGTCATATGCCCATAAATTTATTGGGGCTTGTTAGTTGTACAGGTCATATGCCCAAGTCTACAAACATACATATCACACAAATCATAAGTTAACATAACACATAAATCATAAGATAACATATGGCATAACACATAATATCCTATCCTATTTTCCTTACCAATATACCGGGATGATGAGAACAAAGTCGGGATTTCAGAACACTCCTAAAAACCATTAATAGAGAGGTGAGTTTTCTAAAAGAAAGAGATGAAGAGGAATGAACTAAACCATCGAGAAGATACTTACCAACAAGAAATCTCAAGTTCGAAGAACTTAGATGCCTAATCAATAATAAAGAATACTGAGTTAGGATTTGAGTAGAGAAAAACTATAAGAACTAATGAAACAATACATAAAAGGAACTAAGAATAGGAATATCTTTGAAATTGCTATGATCGAACTACACCTCGAAACCGAAATACACTATAACCTTACTTCCCAAGTGTTTATTAAGTTTATAATAATTAAGCTTATAACCCCAGCCCAAGTGTTTATCACTCTATAGTCTCACTAGCACTTGGAAGGCTCTGATCAATGCTTGAAGAATGAATGAAAAGGCTTACTAGGAATAAAAATCTTCTTTTTGGCTTTGAATAAAAATAATAAATTTAATTGAAAATATTTGAATATCCTTCAGCCAAAGGCTTAGGAATTGGTCAAATTGTTCAGAGAGATTTAAGGATTCAAAGCTTGATTTTTAAAACAAAAATAATAAAAACAAATAGAATCCTAACTTCTAACTCCCTAAATCTCGTAACTCTAAACTCACCTGCAGTAAAGTCAACATATCTAGAGCTGTAGGACTCCGATTTAAACTCTCTTTATACCGTTAGAAAGCCAATTCAATTATCTACAACTTTATAGAAATACTATTTTTCGAAATTCATAACATAACTAGGTCAAAAATAGGTCGGAAGTTACAATACCCTAAAGTTACGAAAAATCTATTTAATTATCTAACCTAATCCACAAATAAATAAAATTATGACAAATGTCATGCTCCTAACATATTCTGGTGAAGACTAAGTCTTATATTTCCCGTATTTTATCATTGAAATAATAATTCCTTAATAATCATGCATATGACAAGTGTCATAATCCTATTGGCTCTATCTAAACCTTAGGTTATAATAATTATCATATTAATAACCAGCAATATTAATAAAACCTTATGTTATAATCAGTATTCTTAAACTATATGTTAAACTTATAAAATCCATAACTATTGTTAGGAGTTTCCAACTAAGTCCCAGCTTGAACCAAAATCCACAGTCATAAACATACTACAACTACTACTAGCTATTACTATTACTACTACTATCTAACTAGCTAAGTAAAGTTCTTGGACTCTACAGGAAATCATTAAGAATAGAAATCCTAAAAGCTACACAAAACATATAGGTAGACTCGTCCTATATTCAAATCTATGTCTATTCAACTATAACATATTTTACTCTCACCTCTCAGATTTTGAATCAAATTCATAAACAATGCAAATAATGATGTCAAATTACTCACATTCATTAAGCACAAATTGAATAGATCACAATAAAGAAAAAGAAACCATAGAGATTGCATTAACTAATAATAAAGTATCAAGAGACTACATTAAAACCCTAGAAAATAAAATAGCTCATAACTAAATTCATAACATCCATTGATTCAGAAATGTAGAAAATACAATCAATTAATATCATTATCCCATAAACTTGCTGTACTTACTAATCTCCACTAATGTAGAAAATACGTGCTCATAAATCAATAGGACTTTCACAACTTATAATTGAAGTGTTGAGGTAAAGGTAGATGAAATAATCATTTAGGCTCATATATACCATAAGCACACAAACTAAACAAACCAATCTTGTATCAAATTTCAAACACCAAAAACAATCCCAAATTTCCCAAATTTTCTTGTTTTGAGAGAGAATTCATAAACTGAGTTTTTTTTTCTAATGATACTACACTCCCCAAACTTATTTCTTTATATTGTAATTTGGCGTGTAGTCATTTTCAATAATTTTTCTCTCTCTCAATTTTTCTTCTATTATTAACACAAATTTCCACATATAAATCTCCAATACAAACCATCCCCCAATCATTTGTTATATGCTCATGGTATATCAAAGGGACAGATTTTTTTTTTTTAAGGATTCAACTAAGCTTAAAATTGATGTCAACAATAAAAAGAATCATATTAGGCTCAAAATTAGGTAATTAGGGATTAAACAATAAATGTTGGCTTGAAAGGCTTAATCGTTCCAAAGAATTGCCTAAATCATCTTCCTAAGCATGCATTATCTAAGATTTCATCTCAAATAGCAAGCAAACAAGTTCTAGGATAACAACACTTTCATATTTTATTTTTATTTTAAAAAGCCAGAAAGCATAAATAATATTTAATCACATAAAATTTATTAAAAATCATGATTAAGCTCTCAATTATTTAAGTAGACAAAGTAAAAAAGGAAAGAAATATTCAACCAAGCACACCGATTTTTATAGCATCATTCCCATTCAATTTATACAACACATCATTCAATCATAATATCATTGGCCAATCATTGTCAGCTTAATTCAACTAAACTCTAAACAACCTAGACAAAACAAAACTAAAACAAAACATCACAAACCAACACAAACACACAACACTAAAACTCTTCCCCCAAAATTAACCTAAACATTGTCCCCAATGTTTAAATAAAAGCTAAGGTAAAGAAACTTACTTGACACCTCATATTGCTTAAAATGATATAGATTGAGATGCTGAATCGAAAGTGGGGAAAGAAATTTTTTGGGTTAGCCCATAGTTCATTTTTCCTGGGTCCGAAGTAGTGTCGCTGCTCAAATTAGTCTCCGTCGCAACCCTTCCCTTGTTTTAAAAAATTCAGGGCTCTCTTGAACTTATCGTGTCGCGGCTCATCATGCAAGAGACGCAGACCTATTCTTTTTTTTCTTACTTTTTCACATTTTTTCACAATTCAACATTACAAATTTAAGACTAAACGACAGAAATTAAAACTAAACCTAAAAAAAATACTCAAAATACTAAAATTAAAGTGTTCATAATCCAAAACTTAAATAAAATGAATAAAAAATGCAAATAAAATATTGGAATGCCCCTAAATGCGCTGTCGTTAACGTAATTTAGCCAGACGTTGAGTTCTTCTTCAAATTTAACTCGGATCAAGTCCACCCCTCAAATCCTTAAGAGCCATACTGTCATAGGTGAAAGCCTGTCTTATGATGTTGCAACTTTTTGGAGATTTCCACCGCTCATGTAACATTCGAGCTCTCCCACTAAAAAACATTTTCACACGATTACGCACTGTTTAACTACTATCTTGAGCAATGAATTTTCTCTTGATAACTTCCACCTTGCTAGCGCCTCCTGTTATCACATCCACTCTACAACATGTTGGAATTTCAGTTGCAGGAAAAACATTAAATGTTACCTCCTCATTTTGCACTCGCAGCTTCAATTCCCTTTTTTGTACATCAATAAGCGCCCTTCCAGCAGCTAAAAATTGTCTCCTATGAATAATCAGAATATTTTCTTCTTCCTCCATATCAAGAAGAATAAAGTCTGCAGGAAAGATGAATTTGTCCACTTTCACCAATACATCCTCAATAATACCTCTTGGGTGCTTCACTTAACAATTCACCATTTGTAAGGACACGGTAGTAGGGCGAGCTTCTCTCAATTTCAATTTTTTATAGATAGATAGAGGCATCGGATTCACACTTGCCCCTAAATCACATAATGCCTTCTCAAAAACCACATTCCCTATAGTACAAGGAATGGTAAAACTACCTGGATCTTTAAGTTTGCGAGGTAGTTTCTTTTGGAGTATTGCGCTACACTCCTCAGTAAGTGTCATCGTCTCATAGTCCTCCAGTTTCCTTTTCTTTGACAATATTTCCTTCATGAACTACAAATAACTTGACATTTGTTCTAAGGCTTCTGCAAATGGAATGTTGATGTGAAGTTTTCGAAAAGCATCTCAGAACTTGGAAAACTTCTTGTCAAGCATCTTCTTTTGTAGCCTCTGAGGATATGAGATTTTGATGTGGTGCTCAAAACTCATTGGTGATTGCTTCTTCTCAAGGTTCTCAGAACCTTTTCTTCCACCTTTCCCTTTTTTTTTTCAGACTCCATTTTTGATGGAAGACTAGATTTCTCAAGTGGCTCATCAACTCGTTACCGCTCCTCAGGGAGATTGCATTGAATTGCTCCTTAGGATTCACCTCAGTATTACTTGGAAAATTTCCTTGAGGTCTACTTTGTAACATATTTGCCAATTGACCCACTTGCATTTTGAGATTTCTGATGGATGATCGTGTTTCAGTCATAAACTAAGCTTGGGAGTTGGTTAAAGTCAATAGTGTAGCTTGTAATTCATTTGTCTTCTCTTGAGAAACCGGTGGTTGTGATATTTCTTGAGGTGAAGTTTGAGAAACAGGTTGCTTAAATTGTTGTTGAGGGCCTTGATTATTTCTCAATGAAAAATTAGGGTCATTCCTCCACCATGGGTTGTAAGTCCTGGAGAAAGGGTTGTTGGCTTGCCTATTAAATTTCCCCATCATATTCACTTGCTCCATAGGGATACCATTATTCACCTCTGCTGCCATACACTACTCAAATTGGTGAGAACCTCCACACATTTCACACACCGTTTTCATCTGCATTGCTTGAGTTGAAATATTATTTTTCTGCAACTACTTAGTTAAGGTGGCAACTTGAGCAGTTAGTGTTGTGATTGCATCTAATTCATGAATCCCAACTACTTTTCTGTAACTAGTAGCTTGCTCATCAGCCCATTAGCAGTTATTCATGGCCATTTCTTCCAACAATGCATAGGCCTCATTAGCACTCTTTCCCATGAATGCTCCTCCTGCTGCAACATCTATGATGGTGCGTGTAGTAGTGCACAACCCATTATAGAAATTGTGGACCAACATCCACTTCTCAATGTTGTGATGGGGACACTTTCTCAACAATTTTTTAAACCTCTCCCATGCGTCATATAATGATTCCCCATCATTTTGGAAGAAGTTATTGATCTTTCCTCTCAAACTTGCAGCCTTTGATGGAGAAAAGAACTTTGCCAGAAACTTCTATGCTAGCTCCTCCCAAGTGTTAATAGAGTTGGCCTGTAGATATTTTAACCAACTCTTGGCTCTTTCCCTCAGTGAGAATGGGAACAACCTCAATCTGATAGCATCGTCACTCACCTCATTCATCTTGAAAGTTGCACACAGCTCTAGAAAATTAGCTATGTGCATGTTTGGGTCCTCCGTAGGTAATCCACCAAACTGAACGATGGACTGGACCATTTGTAGTATTGCCAGCTTGATCTCAAAATTGTTAGCAGAAAATGTGGGGTGTCTGTTGCATGAATGTACTCCCATAACAGTTGGGAGTACATAATCTCTTAAATTTCTATCCCTTTGTTCACCAGGGACCTCAGCAGCCACTACCCCTTTGACATTGTTGGCGACATTATTTAATGCATTCCCTTGGTTTGTAGTCATCCTTGCCTCCAACCTCTTATTCTTCTGGTTCTGTCTACAGTTTCTCTCAATCTAAGGAGTCACCGGTAATATCTCAACTGTTTTACCTTGTCAAATAAACCAAAACAACCTGTGATAAGAGTATTCTGACACAAACCAAGTTAGAATTCTAAAAAGAAAAACAACCAAATTAGAATAAAAACTAATTATTTTGATATCAATAAAACAATTCCCGAAAACAATTCCCGATAACGGCACCAAAAACTTGATGCGATAATTTTAATGTGCAAGTATACACAATTGTAGACAAGTAATACTGGAGATAAGTAAAGTATCGTCCCAGAAAGATTGTTTATTAACTACCAATATTTAATTTCCTAATTCTATTTGGGTAATAAATTCTAGATTCAAGAATATCAAGAACAAAAACAAAAATTAACAAAGCTAACAATTAACTAATAACGTAAACAAATAAAAGCAAAATTAATTAAATGGAAGAAAAACCTAGGGTATTTAATTTCATCATCTATACACTTTACCATTTTATCAATACAATTTCACTATTCTTTCTCTTATTGTGATAGCAGATTTACTAATACAATCTATATTCTTATTAGGATATATAAATCTCTCAACCTATATGTGAATCTTCTACATCTCTAAGATAAATTCCAACATAAGGCAAACATTAAGAATAGAAATCCTAAAAGCTAAACAAAGCATATAGGCACTCTCGTCCTATATCCAAATCTATGTATATTCAACTATAGCATATTTAACTCTCACCTCTCAGATTTTGAATCAAATTCATAAACAATGCAAATAACAATGTCAAATTACTCACATTCATTAAGCACAATAAAGAAAAAGAAATCATAGAGATTGCATTAACTAATAATAAAGTATCAAGAGACTACATTAAAATCCTAGAAAATAAATTTAGTTCATAACTAAATTTATAACATCCATTGATTTAGAAAATAACATAGAAAAAGAAATTAAAGAAGAACTCTTGATCAATTTCCCAATCTTGATCTCCAAGTTCCTCTTGTTCTCCAGCGGCCATAAGTCACTTGAATAGTTCATAATTATGTTTTTATAATAACCCTAGCGATTCTCTACGAAAAGACCTTCTTGCCCCCATAAAAATACAATTTCCATACGTTGTACGGGCTCAAGTGTCGCGGCCTAGCCTTCAAGCGCCGCAGCCCTAGCACGATAAGCCTCAATCAAGGAGCCTCTGACTTCGATGGCGCCATGGCCCAACATTCTTGTGTCGTGACTCAAAATGATTTAGCATTGCAGCTCAGAATCCATAGGTATACCAACCTCTCTGGCTTAGCTAGCACCGCGACCCAGCTTCAAGAGTTGCGACTCAAAATAGCTCAACCTTAAAAATCAACGTTTTAAGCTTCGTTTCGACCATCGATCTCTTCTAAAGTGCCCCGACATGACCAAACACCATTTAACGCAAGAAATCTTCCATTTATCTTCGAATTAGCCCTTAGTTACACCACATTCACATAAACCCTTGAGTAATCACTAAAACCTAAAAAACACACAAAACATAAGCATAATTCCAGAAATCTCAAATCCTTCCCAATCCACCCCAAACTCGATTTCTAACCCATTTCAACCACAGAATTATACTAGCAATACAAAACTACCACAAATCAATCATCAAAACCCTCTAAACACCATCAAACTCAGAAATCTAAGATTTCAACAAAAATACCAAAACAATAAACTAAAAGCTTGAGAATTGAGATTACCTGTTGGAATTCGAGTTCTCAATTCCCAGCTCGATCCTTTAGTTTGACAGCCTGTAATCCCCAAATCCTAGCTCTCAATTCCCAGCAAGGACAACATTAAATTTGAAACTTAGCAAATTCCTTTCACAAACTTGAGAGAACCACTTGCAAGGGAGAGAGAAAGATAGATAGATAGATAAATAGATAGATAGATAGATAGATAGATAGATAGATAGATAGATAGAGAGAGAGAGAGAGAGAGAGAGAGAGAGACAGAGACAGAGACAGAGACAGAGACAGAGAGAGAGAAACGTGAGGGAGAGAGAGTGGTATGTTGAGGGGATTCTTTTATTTGGTTCTAGGCTTCCTAAAGTCTCTAAGTGACTAAGGCCGTCCAAGGCTAGGGAAAAGACCAAATTTTCCCTAGCCTTAACCTTGACTCAATCACGCCCCCAAGGGAAAAACCGTCCATATACCACATTTCCCGCTAATCCTCGAGTAGCCCCAGAAATTCCCAATTAATCTCGACATACACAAATAATCACCAAATAACTACCTGATACCCTATAAATCCCGAATACTCACTAGGTTTCCCAAAATACCTCTAGGTTCACACCGAACCGGGTATTTTAACCCCGTTGTGACTATTCCGCTAATCCGCTAACTAGGATCGTCTCGGACCACACATCTCAAATATATCCCCATAACACCAAGGTCTTACTCATAACACATACATAATGCAAATATACCCTCAACGGGTCAAAAATTACAGATATGCCCCAATACAGAAATGGCCCAACATGCATATTTAATACACATAAACATTCATATCTAGTCACATTACCACACAAATCATTTATATTGCATAATCACACATATATTCAACTAATTCCACCTATAAATTTGAGTATGCCCTCTTGGCACAGTAATCAAGGCACTCGACCTTAATACAAAATTCAGGTTGTTAAAAGCTTGTCCCCTCACCTTGACTTGGACGAATGCTCAGTTCCCAACTCTCAGCTTTAGCTCGCCATCTTTCACCTCCTCCCATTGGCTAAGCAATTGTAAAGAAGTGCATACATGGTTAGTGGATCTTGAATCAACAATCCAAATGGATTTATCATCTTCCAAAACACATGCGTCTAAGACAAATGAAAAGCTATTACCTTGGTTTCTAGCTGCTAGGAGCTTTGCACAAACCATCTTCGAATTCCCTTTATACTTGCAGTGAAAACATGCACCTTTTTCTTTCTTGCCTTTCTTCTTATCCTTCGCAGGCTTCGTAGCACCTTCTGGTTTTCCAGCCTTGGTAGTACCCCAAAATTCCTAATGAAGTTTAATGGTTGGATTAGAAGGCCGGGAGTGCCATAATTGATTTATTA
Source organism: Humulus lupulus (assembly GCF_963169125.1). NCBI lineage: Eukaryota > Viridiplantae > Streptophyta > Magnoliopsida > Rosales > Cannabaceae > Humulus > Humulus lupulus. Next base: position 188,602,048 of record NC_084802.1, read on the forward strand.
TGCCATTAAATTATTATATGCATGCTTATGTGAATTATATTATTATATGATGGTAAATGCATGCATGTGGGTCCGCATTTCATCATAAGGGCATTTTGGTAATTTGGCATGTTGAAGGCATATTTGTATATTTTTATGCATGTTGGTGAATTATGAATAAGGCCACATTATAATGTGGATTTGTTCGAGCTTTTTGGCATGAGACAATCCTTTAATACAAGCTAGCAGTTTGGTCATAACGGGGTTGATTTCGGGGCTCGGGGTGATTCTCGGGGTAAATTGATGATTAGAACATTACTGGGAATTCAAGGGTAATGAGATATGATTTAATTGGTATTTGAGAATATTGGGTATAATGGGAATCAGAGGACATTAATTATGATTAACGAGATAGACAGGAAATGACGACTTTGCCCTTGGGGGCTGTTAAGAAGTGAGATAGGCTTAGGGGTATTTTGGTCTTTTGACCTAAGGTGATATATTAACAAAAGAAAGCTGTAGAAACCTAAGAAAAATAGAGCCCTTTTCTACCTCTCTCACGATCATTCTCCTTCTCCTTCCTCTGAAATTTTGAAGCAAGTTTGGGGATTCAAACTTGGAGATTGAAGCTTGAGGTCTTAGGCTAGTGTTCAGCCATTGAAGATAATTCAATTCGAGGTTAAGGTAAGGTTTTAGTTCAATTTTATGGTTCCTTGCTCTGTTTTTGTGTTAGTTTTGGGATTGGAGATTTGATCATAGGAATGGGAATTTGATGAAGTTTTGAATGGTTTAAAGCTTAGGTTTTGTTGGTTATATGATGGATAAATTGTGGTAATAATTGGGAGCTTTGCTTTGTGGTATTGGAAGTGTTTTAATAGGTTTTTGAAATGAGTTCGAAGAGGAAAAATAAGGGTTTTTGGCTGAGTTTTCAGGTGGGGCCGCGATTCTGTTCTAGAGCGTCGCAACCCAAGCTTAATGAAAATGAAGGGTGGTGCTGAAGATCCATAGGGCCACGGCGCGTGCTGATGGCTGGAAGGTGGGCGCCTTTGTTTGGGGAGGTGAGCTGCGGCATGGTGGAGTAGGGCCGCGACCCTTAGTGGCATTTTGGCCAGAATTGTGTTTTTGTCATGGGAACTCAAACCTTAGGCCTTAGGATCGTTCCTGCAACCCGGTTTAGTAGGATTCAACATCTCGGAGGCTAGGTCTTGGTCCGGGAACCTTTTATTATTCATTTTATTGATGGAATCCCATAATTGGTTATGACTAGGTGACCGCCAAGGAACTAAAAGGTTGATCATTCTCAAGGATCGTTCTTTTATTATTCCACGCTCGAACCAGAGGTAAGAAAACTGCACCTCATATGTGACATGCATGGTTATTCATGAGGCATGTTGAGTGTTTAAATGTGGACATTGATTGCATATCAAATGCTTAGCAAATCTTGCTTACTTGTGAATGGCACTGACTTATTAGTCAGCATCGACAATGGTGTCGGTATTAACTGTGAAGCTGTGACTTATTAGTTAAGTTCGGCAGTAGTATTGAGCACTGGTCGTATGGTATTGACTAATGAGTCAATAACGATATTAGCATGTTTAACGCAAGTTGAAAAGATTAGATCTAATCGACATAAGCATTGAATGACTCATTATGAGCATTAATGCCTAACCGACCTCAAGTTTGATGAAAAACAAAAGCGCTTGTCTAGTCTAATGGCTAGTTACTTAGAGCCAGGGCCAAAAGGCCCAGGTGACTGCATCGTCACATGGCTAAGGGTGCGGAACCCAAATTAGTGACTTACTCATCAATCACTCATCTGGTTTAAGCTAGTGACTCCATGGTCACTCATTTGATTTAAGTTAGTGACTTACTCATCAGTCACTCATTTGATTAGGGCTACAAGCCCCAACATGGTTACTAGAATCTTGAAGTGATATTCACTCATCTGTTTAGGGCTATAAGCTTTATATAATTATCATAATCATCTTCTTAAATTATATACATGCAGTAATGAGTTTTCTTGCTGAGCCTTTGCTCACGGGTGCTATGTGGTGCAGGTAAAGGGAAAGAAAAGCTCACCCAACCTTGAGTGGAGAGATTAGGTGGAGATGTGTACATATGCGGCTACTTGACCACCATGGCCAAGGTGTTTCTCAAAGGAACTAGGGGTTAACCCTATTTTTGCTGCTTAGGTCGGCGGGTTGTAATTTTACACTGCAATGACCGTTTTGGATTGTAAATAACTTGTAAACGCTTTTATGGGCCCATGTACAATTTTATGTTTTAAATAAAATATATCATTTCCTTTTGATCAAGTTTTTCACCTTAGCCTATTAATAACACCTAGATACACGTTTATAACCAAATGACTCGATTAGCAAGTTAGACACGGTTCAAAGCTCATAGTAACGGTCTTGGAGTAACCAGGGCATTATAGGTAGGGTTAGGGTTATTGGTCTGTCCACCCTTTCTCCTTTTTCCCTTTGGAGCGGAAGCTAGGTTAGCTTCAGCCTGGGCACCCTCGGTAGAAGTTGTAGTAGTAGAATGCTTCTTCTTTTCTCCTTTTCTTGGTCCACCATTAATTTCTTTGTACATCTAAATTTCATTCAACTATTGAGTCATCCCATAATTCATCTTATTCAAGAAGTAGTTTGTGGTGAACGTTAGAAAAGTTGGAGCAAGGCTATTCAGGATGAGCCCCACTCGATTCTCCTCGTCTATGGTGGCTCCATGCAACTCAGCCTCCTGAAAATAGTTTGTCATCTTCATGAAATGATCACGAACATGCATCGTCAGTGTCATCCTAGCATTTGCATACTTCTTGTTGGTTTCGAAACGAGCTTGCCCATAATTGTGTCCAAACATCTCTTGAAGTTGTTCCATGATGTCATATGCAGTTTCGACATCTTCCAGATTCATCCTCAGCGTGTTTGACATGCTAGAAAGCATGTACACCTTAGCCTTGTTGTTTGCTGTTTGCCGATGCTCATACTTCTCAAGATAGACTTGGTTGCTCCTTTAGCTAGAACTTCATGGGATTCCTTGGTCATCACAAACTTTGAGTTGCTGCCGATAAACACGTTGTTGATGTTGGACTTTCATTTCATGAATTTTTCTCCAGTGAGAAGCTCATTGGAGAGTCTAGAGCGGATGGAGTTGGAAGCCATATAGAACTACATTTTCATCAATAAATAGAAATCAACACATTGCTCAATAAACATCTAATCACTAAGTTTTAAGAAATAGTAAACATATATCAAATATGTAAGATATGGAAAGAAAAAAATATACTAAAAACAAACATATCTCTATTTCTAAGGTATCAAACTAGTCTATGACACTTGTGTCTCGGTAGGTGAGAGTCACAAAACATCATTAGTTAAATAGAGTGAAAACTCAATTAATGATGGGTTGGAACCATTATTAATAACCTTCCTATTCGATCAAAGTAAGAAAACAATTTATCTCTTACTTTATGAGCTTAACCTACGATATTGATAATATAGATTTAGTCCTAGCAGTCACTGTAGGGATGAGTCTAATATAATTTGATCTATAATTATCTATCTAACAAAATTTAACCATGTTAAATGCTTAGTGGAAACCATCCGTAGGGGATGAATCTAAGCGCCACGAGGCCCCATTAAGACACCAATTGTAACGTGCCAAATTACCTAATAAGGCTTAGGGTCTTGATTAGGGGACGAGGATGAAAAATTATGGAAAATTATGTGATTTACTTATGAAATATGTGTTTATGTAATATATATATATATATGTGTGTGTATCATTATATGATTACATGAGTTATATTATAATATGACTAGATATGCATGTTTAGGTGTATTAAATATGCACGCGGATCCGTTTCTTATTAGAAGGAAAATTTTCATAATTTGGCCTGTTACAGGTGTATTTGGAATATATGTTCATATATGTGATATATGTGTGAGACCACATTATTATGTGGATATATTTGGGATACTCGACATGAGGCGATCCTAGGGAGCAAGTTAGCGGGAAAGTCACAGCGAGACCTGATACCCGACTCGGGGTGAGTCAAGGGATATTTAGTATATTACCGGGATATCAGGTAATGGAGATAAATATTCGAGGATATATCCGGAGTTAGTGAGATAAGGAGGGAATTTTAGGGATTTTGACCATTTTATCCTCGGGGACATTTTTGGTACCCCGAGCCTCGGGATTTACTTAGAGTTACTTGAATTCTAAGTAACCTCTCATAAACCGGAAAATAAAGAAAAACAAAGAAACAAATACTCTCTCTCTTGTTCATACTCTCCCTCTCTCTCTCAATTGATTGGGAATTCTTGCGATCTAGGAGGAATCGAAGCTAGTTTAGGCTTGGGATTGCTCAGGGAAAAGCTTGGAATAGTGTTGGGCAACAGAGGTAACGAATTCTAGCCTCAAATCTCTATGTTTCTCTGGTTTTTAGCTGAGTTTTAGAATTTTAGAAACTCAATATGAATTTGGAGATTTGATGAGGTTTTGGCCAAGTTTTAGCTTGGGTTTTTTGGGTATTGAGGAGCTGAGTTGTTTGGGAACTTTGTTTTTGGGAATCAACTATGTTTGGAGGTTTTTGGTGAGATTTGACTTGAAGAAAACGTGGGAAAAACTGGGTTTTCATGGCGAGCCGCAACCTTGTTCTTGGGGTGTCACGGGTCTCATGATCTCAGGGAGAAGGAGGTATCGAACCTCCATTTGAGCCGCAACGCTTATAGGGGCACGTCGCGGTGCGTGTGTCCAGAGGAGAGCCCTTGGGCTCTCTGACTTGGGGTGGGTCACGGCTCATTTTCCTTGGGCCACGACGCTTGAAGGGCTTTTGAGCCCTAGAAAGGTTTTGAGTGCAGTAACTCAAACCTAAGGTCTCGGGGATCGATCCTACTACCCAGTTTAGTAGAATTCGACGTTCCGGAGGCTAGGACTCAGTCTGAAAGTCTTTATTCGCTTGTTTTTTTATGAGATTCTCTATTGGTTGTGACTAGGTTACCCCTAGGGGCTCAAAACCAGGATCGTGCTCAAGGGTCATTCTTATTATACATTGCACTCGGACCTGAGGTAAGAAAACTGCACCCACTACGTGTTAAATGTGATTATCTATGTGGTTAGGGCTCACCCCCGTTAAGGAACATGGTCATTACTGTGTTTGTATTTAATTAGCTGAAATGTAAGATTAATATGTACGCATACTTGTATTATCTAAGGTATGCTTGTCAGTAACTGGTTTCTGTTTATCTGGTTGTTTAATATGACTCGGGCCCCTAAGAATGAACATGATTATGTTTGTGATTAATTGATTAAGCATGCGTGGATGCTTTGTTTTGGGATAACTGTTAAAAGGTGTAGGCTTGTTTGTATTATTTGACTGAAAAGCATTGGCTCATAAGTCAAGGGAGCCAATAGCACACTAAGAGCTGGTCGATATGGTTAGGTCTAATCAAGAGCGCATTATACGCTTGTCCGACCCAATGGTCGTGGAAAATTAAAGCGCTAGGTACGCTGGGCCAGCTTTAAGGCTGGTTATACAGAGGATAAGGCATGGGCCCCCGAGGTGACTCACCCATATCCTAGGGCGTTGGGCCCCAATATGACTTATTAACCATTTATTCAGAGCAGTGGGCCCCCATTATGATATGGTTGTCATTTATTTGTAATTGCATGCATGTATGAGTATGTTAATATTGTTGGGCATGCTAGATATGCATTTGGAGTTTGTATTTACTATTCATGTATATGTTAAAGTTTTCTTGGTGATTCGTAGCTCACAGGTGCTATGTGCTGCAGGTAAGGACAAAAGGAAGCTGGACTACCATGAGTTGGAGAGCTTCGGTGGCGACATGTACATTTTGCGGCTGCTCAATTACCACGGTCGGGGTTATCTTGGAGGAACTAGGGTTGTATCCCTTATTTTGCCGCTTAGGTCGGCTAGTTGTAACTTTTGAACTGTAGTAGACCTTTTAAACATCTGTTTATGTTATTTTGGGATCCCATGTATAAACGCAAATATTTTTAATGAAAAGTCAACGTTTCCCTTCGACCAAATTTTTTAACCCTAACCCTTGTCACTACCTTAGTTACACGTCTATAACCAATGGACTTGGTTAGCAAGTATGACACTATTTAAAGTACACAGTGTAATGGTCTTGGATTAGGAGAACGTTACACCAACTTTGTTAAATCAACAGTGTAGATCGAATAACAATCTTAAACTAAACCATTATTTTAAGAAAAAATTTAGTATTTTTATTTTTAAAATTACTAATTTAGATATTCCTAATTATAAAAATAATTATAAACTATTGTTTTTAATTTTCCCATTAATTCTAGAAAATACCTATTGAAAACCTATTCAATAATCCAAAATTAATGTGTTGCTGATCAATTATTAGATTCAACTAATATAATAAACCTAAGATAATTAGGTCCAACTCAGACAAATGAGCCTTAATAGTTGGGCTTGCATGGAGGAAGGTCGAGTTCAGTATATCGTACCCACTACTAAGGCCCTCTAACTTCCATACAAAGCTGAAAAGATAGAAATTTAAACCTTTTTTTTTATTAATTGTTATTCATTGATTAGACTCATTATAATCATGCAAAACAAATGGGCCTTCACAAGTGAAATTACCCATAAGAGAGGAATTTAAACATCACATTTTCTAGTGGGCCCAAATAAACCTATCAGACTATGAGTATTTTATTTTGCAAAAATATCATATATTACCAAAACATATGGGCCATCACTATATGCATCTTAGCCCAATTGCAAAAATACAATTTATAATAATTCATGATATGCTAATAATTGGATGTGCCTAACATGTTCCTATATGAGCATGTATTATTGATTTATGCAAATATACCACAATAACAAGCAATTTTGCAAAAATAACATAATTAATTATCATAGAAATCATCAAACAAAACTCAATATAATTAATTAAACAATTTGCAAAATATTTAAAATACAATTTATAATAATTCATGATATGCTAATAATTGGATGTGCCTAACATGTTCCTATATGAGCATGTATTATTGATTTATGCAAATATACCACAATAACAAGCAATTTTGCAAAAATAACATAATTAATTATCATAGAAATCATCAAACAAAACTCAATATAATTAATTAAACAATTTGCAAAATATTTAAAATAAAATTTATCAAATAAAATTCAATTTTAAATAATTAATTTAAACTAGGTTGTTAAGTTGTTATGAATGATAAGATATTTTAAAAAAATATTTAAAATAATTTAAAAATATATAAAAAAATATTTTAACCAGTTGCAAAATATCTTAAACAATTAAAAAAGATTAAAAATATATTTAAACAACTGATAAGAAATTCCAAAAATTTCTTAAAATATCTATAATTATTAGATAATCAATTTTAAATATCTTAAATAATAAAAATATCTTGAATAATCAGATAACCAATTTTAAAATTTCAATGATAACAAAATAAAAAAAACTTAAAATATCCTGAATTATCAGATAATAAATCTAAAATATATTTAACAGTTAAAATATCTAGAATAATCAAATAATCAATTTTTAAATATTTTGAATTTTCACTGCACAAAATATCAAATTTAAAAGTAAATCATAAGATCAAGTTTTAAATTTAATTTTTTTAATGTGAATAGTATCATCCGTACAGACCGAGTTCCCAACAGCTCCTACGCTCGCGCATGGCACGCACACCGCCCAATCAATCCAAAAATATTTTTAAAAAAAAAATTGTGCAATTTTTTAATACCAAAATAGTTTCCAATTAACTTTTAAAGAGTTTTACACCAAATAAAACATACATACCAATTAATACCATAGAAACAAGCCAAAACAACCAAATTATTGCAAAATTTACATGAAAAAACACAAACATGCATCAAATAACATGTAACATCCAATTAACAACCTAACATATTGTAACGCCCCGCGTTTAGGGCACCGAGTAAACCCTAGATCGGGTATTTTAATTCCCTGAATTATATATTATGTCAGGGGGACATTTTATGTTACAAGAAGTTGTGATGTTTGAATGCTAGCCATGCTTTGCTAAGTGCGGTTTTTTTAGAAACCGAGACCTTTGGTCGTGGACCGGGTCAAAAACTCTAATTAGGTAAAAATCTCGCATTAATTAAATAGGAAATACTTTGGAATAAAAATATTGATTTTTATGGCACTGGGACTTTATAGTCGAGCCAGTAAGTTTAAGAAAAGTTGACTAAGGATTTAATTCAAATCTACCGGGTTTAAGAATGGAAATTCTTGCCCGAGCCTCTAAGGGCATTTGGGTCAATTGAGTAAATTACCAAAATTATGTGTTATGTGACAAATTTATTTTGGTCACATTTATTTTATTTTATCTTGGAGATATCTAAAAAAAACTATAGGATAAAAATTTGGTTAAATTTGGAGAGTCAAATTACCAAAGGGCCCTTGAGTGCTTTAGAAATGAGTAAAAGGAGCAAGGGCATTAAGGTCTTTTCCAAGGGAGGAGAGAGAGAAGGGGGGGGGGGGGTCAAGGCTGTGCCTAGGGCTCTCAAGAGCCTAGGACACCTACCCTAGGAAGTGTAAGAGCCTCACCCACTCATTGGCTTAACCCTAATCATTCCACTCTTACACAACTAATCATTTAAATTTTTTTTCTTTCATTTTCTCTCAAGAAAACAAAAACACCTCTTCTATTTCCTCTCCCCTAAAATCGAATCCTAGACCTATCTACTATCCATTTTCTGCCATTTTTCTCTCCAAGGAGCAAGAGCTCTCACCCTCTATTGAAGGAATGAAGAAAACTCAAGAGCACACTAGGCAAGTGTAAGTTTCAAACATAGTATATTCTTTCCTTCTCTTTTTTTCTTTCAAACCCGAAATCCTAAGGGGTTTTACTATGCATGCATGTCATTCTAATAGCCATGCATGACATGGATCTTGTATTCTAGGGTTCAAGAGTTGTGGTTCTAGGAGGATCTCAAATATTTGAAGCTTATTGATGTTTTAGTGAGAACACAGGTAAAGATTTTAAAGTTTTGGCAAATTTCCACTCATCTCCATCTTCTACCCTAACATTTATTTTTCTTTTTTAAATCTAAATGTGGAACCTTGGGGCTCAGTTTGAGTGTATAGAACACAAGGAGGAAGTTTGAAAGGATAAGGGAACCTTATCTCCAAGCTAGAACCATCAAAGGTAGATTTTTGGTTGGTTCTTGAGCATTTTTTGTTACTGATATAGATCTGCTGAATAGGATGTTTTGTTGGTTTTTGGAGTTTGTTTTATGCTTGAAGGATAGCTTGGTTGATTTGCATGCATGCATGTGGCTAGGGTTTTGCTAGTTATGTTTAGTTTTGCTAAATGTGTAAAAATGTATGTTGCCATGTTTTCATCGTCTGACTTCAAATAGATCAGATCGTACCCTACTACCTCTGTTTGTAGAAATAATTTATATTTTTTAATAGTTCTAGATGAGTACTTGAGTTTAGGCTTCTGAAAATCATAAATATGTATTTTCAAACCGAAGTTGTGAACTTTTTGGCATCTTGATGCAATCTGGAAAACTTCTAGGCAGCATGCACTGCCCAAATTGTTTTGAATATTGAACACGTTTTACTAAACCAAAAGCCATGAAATTTGGTAAACTGTTAGTTTAAATATGTATAAGGATAACATAATTTTTTTAGAGGAAAATGCAAAATAGTTAAAGTGTAATGGATTTTCAAAGTTTTCCTCTGAAAACAAAATTTGTGGGAAGTTAACACTGCCCATATTGTCTTACATTTTTTAATGGGTTCCCCATCTTAAAAATTATGAAATTTTGAGAGAAAATAAATTAGATATGATTAAAGATCCTGGTAAAATGAAAAAAAATGGGCTACGATGTAAGAGAAATAATTTTTCTAAGAACCCTAAAACTCTGAGAAAAACTCCTGGGCAGCAGACACTGTCTAGATTTCTTTAAATGGTTTAATGGGTTTTGCCTTCCCAAAAATTTTGAAACTTGGCGAGAATTTTTTTAACATAGGTATTAAGGCCCTGGTAAATTTTAGATTAAAATATATAACGGTTTAAGAGTAGTAATTTTTCTAAGTTACCTAAAAACGAGGAAAAATAGTAATTTCAAACCTTAACAAAAAAAAAAAAAGTTTTGGGAGGTTAGTTCTCCTAACCTAAATTGAATTTTTGACATGAGCTTTCGCCTAGGTCCCGTCATTAGGACACATAATACGTGAACGTGATTTTAAAGGGTTGTGGTTAGAGAACCTAACATTGAATAAGCTTAAAAGCGGGATTTTCATCACGTTAAAATGAATAGTGAAAAAGTTAGGTTCAGAATTGGAAATGAAGTTGTTTTAAAAAATAGCTAAAGTTTTGGATATCTAACAAATCCCAAATTAGTTTAAGGTTATTGAGAATTCATTTTTTTTCCATTTTCTAAACTTGGGGTCCAAGTGCCCTTTTTTTTTCTTTTAAAAAATGACGTAATAGAGATCCAAGGTTATGGATTTAAAGATGGTAAAAATGGGAGTTAGGTTTTATAAAACCATAAATCGAAAGGTATTATCGTTAACAGATAATAAATTGTAAAAGGTTGAAACACTGTATTTTTGGGTAAAGAATGGAAAACGGTAAACTCCGTACTTGAGTAGAAAGTGGGTGGTTTTCTAAGATTAAGAGTCGTTTAAAACTTCTTTTATAAGCAACAAAAATACGCGTAATACGATTTAGAGAGTCTTCTAGAGATAGAATATTAAAATGCACAGCACAGAAGGCATGTTGCGGTAAGGACGATTTTTCTCAAGAAATCGTAAATTTATTTAAAGCGAAATTTGGTCTTATAAACTGTAAAGTGTACAAGAGAAATGTCTGTATAGAGTCACTAAGAGAACTTTATCGAATATACTATCATGGAATATTAACTATAAGAATATGTCATAGTTTAATCTGAGTCACTGTGCGGTTTCACTATAGTGTTATCGAAGCGTGAAGGCTCGCTTTTGGATAAAAGGTTTCCACAAGCAAGCGCTAAGGAATCTGGGTAAGACAACTTATGCTATGTTTTGCTACAACACGTCAATGACTAGTTTAGATAAGTAAGTTATATGCTAATAATTTGAACTAGTCTTAGAAGGTTTACTCAAGACCGTGGTCCTAGAGGGTTCACATACTGGTGACTAAGGTAAGCAGTTCGACTAGCTACCGTGACAACTACGAACTCTGGCTAGTCACAGGGGAACTAAGTAAGAAACTGGTTCGCCACCGATGACTATGTAAGTAAGGTCGGTTGGCCACCGCAATATGTAAGAACTCCGGCTTAACACCTGTGACATAAGAGTTCGATTAAACTTCGGGACACATAAGTAAGTTAATTCCGGAATCAAATCTCTATGACTAAGAAAGTATGTCGAATTCTTCTAGGAGTCTGGGTAACCGGTGTAACTAGTTTACATCCGTCGACGCTATGGTAAGATATGTTAAGCTGTGCTAAGATATGTTAAGTTATGTTGAAGGTTCCTCCAGAACCCTAAGTAAGTATGTATGTTATGATACGAATGACTAAGTAAGTATGTATGTTATGATATGAATGAGTAAGTAAGTATGTATGTTACCAGTTAAGACTGTGTGTATGCTCTGAGATTTTCTACGTGCAGGTGTACTTTCATGATATAAATTTTGGTTATAAGGCATGACCATAAGTTTGCCAGGACGCTCGCACGTTCTCAAATTGTATGTTAGGGTTTGGTTTCATCAAAATCCTATTCTTAGTTGATTATCTGCCTAGTTACAGTTAGTTAAGTTCTTGCTTTGTTATGTGGTTATGTTTGTTAAGTTGTTCTTACTAAGCGTTTCGCTTACCTCGTTGTTTTGTGTTTTAGGTAAGCTCAAAGGCAAAGTGGATTAGTGAGCGCTAGAGTTTATCTGCGAGGTTGTACATGTGGACCAACCTTTTGGGAGTTTATGTTTTGGGGATTAGAACCCTTATGATAACTAATAGTTTATTTTGGGCTCGTTGAATGATTTAAAATTATGATATTATAATTCACTTTTAAGTATGCACATACTTCCAAACTATTCCATGTTTTGAAAAGTTTTTTTATTTGGTTACCTTATTTTTAGAAAACGGTTATGTTTTTCCGCAAATTATGTTAAGAGATTTTACAGGACGTGACGCATATCAATCAATTTCATACATATTCAATCATAAAAATAAACTAGCAATCATGGCTCTGAGGCCAGTTGTTGGAAATACATATTACCGGATCTTGTTTATTTTCATGTAATTCACATATTATCAAACAAACATGCAAATTCCTAGAACATGCTCCTATGAAATTGACATAAAAATAGAGTAAGGTTATTAGAAACTTACATTACGCAACAGAACTAGAACAACTCATTCATTCAGGTTCTCTAACCCTTGAATCATAGTAGCAGCATGGTATATTCATGAATCTAAACTGGATCAGCAACATAGTCTTCTGCACCAATCCTCACCCTTTCGTCCTCCTCCTTAGTCACAAACGTGTAGTATCTTCCCCAATCTCATCACACAGATTGTTAGGGTTGGTGCCCCAAAAGCATGTGTAAAGACAATTTTATTGAATTAAATAAAAGTACAATTTTATTATATTGGATTAACGTAATTATTGTTTGAATAATTTATACATAAATATCAGAAAAATTCATATTTATTTATGAGAATATGATCTTGTATGCGTACGAGAGAATTAAGATCATATGTAATGAATGAAATAGTTGCAACATATTAAAATATGAAATCTTTAATAAATGGTTGCAAGTATGGTTTACTAAGCATATAGATGGATGCAAGCAATCTAGATTCAGATTACTGATGTAGATAGAAATCTTAGTAAATGTACTTTATATAATTAAGATTATATATGACAGGACCGATCTGAAGTAATTTCTTTATATAAACTTATCGTTTTCCATAAGATTTAATTCATATCTAAAATGATGATCGTTTGTAGATCAGTCTAAATCATGAGAAGTCATGAACTCCTGTTCATGTCTATTGGATCTTTTGATTCATTCGTTAATGTCTCTTAATATAATAAGACTAGTGAATTTTGTTTTGAGGATTCAATAATTTAGACTGCATATGTACACCCCGCCCCTAATACTCTCCAACTTATGGCTGGCCAAGCTTACCCTTACCTGCACCACATAGCACCCATGAGCCAAGGCTCAGCAAGAAAACTTAATTAAACTAATTCAGATAGTTCACAGAATATAAACAACATACGTAACAGTAATAATTGTACTCAATCAGGCACATTATACAAGTATGCGACCACAGAGTCACACAAGTGCATATCACACTTCTATTTATTCAAGTGGCATCTGAGGCAAACAAGTGTATACTACACTCCCAGACATAGCGACATGCACTCTACATGCATAGTGTCGATCATGACTTATAAGCCGAGCTTTCCAATCAGTAATAATCAAACATATAATCTATTTATCACATAATCAAATATAGTGCATTTTAGTATGCTTAATCAGATATTCACATGCATAATTATAATCATGCTCGTTAATAGGGGCCCGAGCCCTAATCATAACCAAGGTGCAGTCTTCTTACCTCAAGTTTTGTGTGAATGAAGAAACGACTCTGAGCCTGTCCCTGACTTGAGCCTTGAAGAAACCTTAGTCACAATACAAGTATACATTCATCAGGAATCAACTCCAGATCCCGAGCTCCAATTTGGACTCTAACTCTCAGAACCACTGTTCCAAGTTAACGGGGCGCTAAAAATGTCCCCCGAACCCCCAAGTGGGCCCCCAACAGAATTCCTGACCTCCCGGGCCTTACTCTCAGAATCCAACAAAACAGCCTTTCGTGGCAACTGATGCGATTGCGCCCACAGAAAAATTGGGCTTTCCAGGGCATTGGTGCGGTCGCACCAACCCCTGGCGCCGTCACTCCCCTAATCTCGAAACCCAAATCCCAATTCAAAATTCCACTCTTTCAGGGACACTAGTGGGATCGCGCTACAATCTAGCGCGGTCGCGCTAGGTCGCCAGAAACCCAAAAACGACCGAGAACATAAGTGTTCTTCCCCAATTTGTGCCCCTGCGATTTCCACGATTTCAAACCCAAAATAGGTACTTCCCACAAGATTCAGACAATAAAACACTCCATACAACCTAGGTAAACTAATAACAACATCAAATCATCATAAAACACACCCGAACCTCCTTAAAACTCAAAACTGAAAATTTAGAATCTTTAACTCTAACTTTATCCTCATAAACCGAAAATTCACCAAGGAAGCTTACCTCTGATTCGCGGTTCACAACCTTCTACACCAAAACGAATCCCTAACAGCTGCTCTCTCCCTTGCCTGCCGCCACTTCCTCCAAACCTCCTCAATTATCAATGAAAATTTCCTTCTGTGCTTGAAGTTCTTGGAGCTTTACAGAATTACCAAAGAGGAGAGAAGTAAAGTGTTTGGAACGTGAGTTCCACTCCCCAAAGTCTAATGCCCACTTAACTAGCGAATGTGGTCAAATGACAACATTGCCCATTGCCCCACTTAACCTCAAAGTTTACTCCCAAGGGAAAATTAGTCATTTGGCATAATTCCCGTAAATCTCAAATTACCCACATATTCCCAACTAAATCTATCAAACTCAAATATTCACCAAGTTAATTCCCGTTACTCAATAAATCCCGGTAATTTACCAAATTACCAAAATACCCCTAAACTCACCCCGAGCTGGGTATTTTATCTTGTTGTGACTTTTTCGCTAACTTGCTCACTAGGATCGCCTTGTGTCGAATAACTTAAATATATCCACATAATAATATGGTCTCAATCATAAATCACATATATTTACAATTATACCCTCAACGGGTCAAAATTACAAAATGTCCGTCTAATAAGAAACAGACCCACATGCATATTTAATACACTTGAACATGCAAACATGATCATACCATAATACAATTCACACAATTAACATAATAATATACTCATGTCACAAATACATAATTAATTCAATCATTGCCCTCCTGGCCCCCTAATCAAGCAACTAAGCCTTATTAAGGAAATTGGGACGTTACAATTATCCCCTCCTTACAGAAATTTTGTCCTCAAAATTTTACCTGAACAGCTCGGGATACTGATCCCGCATATTTGACTCTAATTCCCAGGTTGCCTCCTCGACCTTGTTGTTCCTCTGTAATACCTTAACCAAAGTCATGGTTTTATTCCTTAAGATCTTATCCTTCCTGTCTAATAGAGTTGTTACCTTAGAAATAGAGATATGTTTGTTTTTATTTTATTTTTTCATATCTTACATATTTGATATATGTTTACTATTTCTTAAAACTTAGTGATTAGATGTTTATTGAGCAACATTGTAACGCCCCAAACCCCAGGGACCGTTACGGTGTGCCTTGTAAACAGTGCTAAACTCGCTAACCGAGTCATTTGGCCAAAATCGTGAACTAAGTATGATTAGCGGTTTAGGGATTAAAACTTTGGTTAAGATGTAACGTTTCACTAGAACGTTTAATTTATACATTGGGATCCCTAAAATATAATTTCAGAGTTTATTATAGAAAATATTTACAACAGGCCGTTCTAAGCGGCAAAACAGGGTTCAACCCTAGTTCCACTTTAAACCTCGGCCGTGGCGGACGAGCAGCTGCATATGTACACATCATCACCTAAGCTCTTCAACTCAAGGATGGTCCAGCTTCCTCTTGCCTTTACCTGCACCACGTAGCACCCGTGAGCCGAAGCCCAGCAAGAAAACACGGGTATAACATGATATAATATCAACAATAACCAAAGTAACCCTTCAGAACCAACGGTCCATACAGATAGGTGACAATAACCAAAAGTCACAATATTGAGCATCGCTCCCTCTAGCCATGTGACGATAGGGTCACCAGGGCTTAATCGATAAGTGATTCTTTCTTAAGTTTGATTAGGACAGGTGCAAGGTGATTAGTCACCAACATAACCTTCCTCACGACTCTAGAGTCGAAACTATGGACAACGTCCCTTAGCCATGTGACAACCCGTCACCGGGGTCATATACCTTGGCTATAGTCATCTGGTCGTAGACCAGGCAAGCGCTTATAGTTCTCATTGACCTTCCGGTCGGTCCAGCACTAATACCCCATATGAGTCATTCAATGCCGACCTCGATTAGATCTAATCTTTATTTGGCCCGGCATTTACAACGCACTGCCACCTCTGACCCTTGGGTCGGTAAAACACGACCAGTGCTCAGGCCGTGGTGAACTTAACTAATAAGTCACAGCTTCACAGACGGATCTGACACCATTGTCGATTCTGACTAATAAGTCAGCGCCATACACAGGTAAGCCATGCCACCAAACATATACCACATGTCCAATAACCATAAACAAGGTATTCAGCATGCTTACTTAACAGATATTAGTACAATTAGGACTATGCATTAACACAGAGGCTCAAGCTCTGAACGATATCACACCCAGTATACAAAGCATGTCCTAATCACAGGTTTCTCGTGCATCATATGCAATATATCCAACAGTCCAACATGCATCAATAATAGCCATGCATGTCACGTTTAATAGTCAACCAACATGCAACAAGAATAGCCATGCATGTCACACATAATAATCAACCGACATGCATCAATAATAACCATGCATGTCATACTCAATAATCAACCAACATGCATCGATAATAGCCATGCATGTCATACTCAATAATCAACCAACATGCATCATTAATAGCCATGCATGTCACATATACATAGGGTGCAGTTTTCTTACCTCAGATTCGAGCTAGAACGATTTAAAGAACGACCCTTGAGAACGATCAATCTTTAAGCCCTTAGCGGTCACCTAGTCATAATAAAATATAAAACCTCATCAAAATGAGTAATTAAATACTTCCAAACCCAACCCAAGCCTCCGGAATATCAAATCCCACTCAACTAGGTAGTAGGTTCGATCCTAGGCTTTTAGAGTTAAGTTCCCATCACAAAACCACCATTTAGTATTTTTTTTTCCTTAAGGGCCGCGGCCCTACATGGACCATGCCGGGGCGCGCCCCCCTGACAGAGCCTCCACCACCTTCTTCAAGCTAGGGCCGCGGCGCCCAAGAACAGGGCCGCGGCCCAACTTCGCACCAGCCATTTTTCTTTGTTTTTCCACTCCTGAAACCTTCCAAAAACCCCTCTAAACATCTCCAAATCATCAAATCAACATTACCAAACTTCTCAATGGTCCAAAACCACCAAAACCTGAAGCTCAAACCAACCAAAAACTCAACAATTCACAAAGTCCAATCCTAAGCTTAAAAACTTAAGAAACTCAAAACTTAACTCAAGAAAACAGAGCACACCTGAGTTCAAAGGCTAAAACTCACCTCAAACACAGCTTTGAATCCCCTTTGATGGTTGTTATAGGTTCCCTAGCTGCCACCTTTAATCCCCTAGCTCAACACCTCCATTTGAGCTCTCAAAATTCAAAGAAAGGTGAGGGAGGAAGTTTGTACGGGATGGAAGGGAAAAAGAGAGGATAGGCTCTGTTTTAGTATCAATCTACAGCCCTTTATGTCATATATATCCTTAGGATCAAAAGACCAAAATACCCCTAAGCCAAATAAACCCCTCTAAAAGCTTTCGAGGGTAAAACCGTCCTTTCCCATTTATCTCGTTAATTATAATTAACGCTCTCTAATTCCCGCTATTCTCAATATCCTCAAATTCCAATAATTCATATCCTGTTACCCTAAAATCCCCGGTAACGCTCTAATCATTAAATTCACCCCGAGACTCACCCCGAGCCCCGAACTTAAACCCGTTATGACTAGACCGAACACTTACATCTCATGGTCGTCTCATGTCGATTAGCTCGAACCAATCCACCTTATAATGTGGCTATATTAATTAATCACAATCATGCACCCAAAATATACAATTACGCCCACAGTGGCCAAATTACCAAATTACCCTCATAATAATAAATTCTCCCTTATGCATGCATTTACCATCTTATAATAATATAATTCACGTAAACATGCATATAATCATCAAATACTATAATAAATCAATTATGGCCCTCCCGACCTCCTAATCAAGGTTCTAAACCTTATTAGGAAATTTGGGGCATTACAAACATGATGATTTCTATTTATTGATAAAAATGTAGTTCTCTATGGCTTCCGACTCCATCCTCCCTATACTCTCCAAGGAGCTTCTCACTGGAGAAAAATTCATGGAATGAAAGTCCAACATCAACATCATGTTGATCTGCAATAACTCTAAGTTTGTGAGGATCGAGGAATCCCATGAAGTTCTAGTTGAAGGAGCACTCAAGTCTGTCCGTGAGAGGTATGAGCGTCGGCAAATGGCAAACATCAAGGCTAAGGCATACATGTTGGCCAGCATGTCAAACACACTGAGGATGAAGCTGGAAGATGTCGAAACTGCATATGACATCATGGAACAACTTCAAGAGAAGTTTGGACACAAATCTGGGCAAGCTCGTTTCGAAGCTAACAAGAAGTATGCAAATGCCAAAATGGCACCGATGATGCATGTTTGTGATCATTTCATAAAGATGACGAGCTATTTTCAGGAGGCTGAGTTGCATGGAGCCACCATAGACGAGGAGAATTGAGTGGGGCTCATCCTGAATAGCCTTGCTCCTACTTTTTTGACGTTCACCACAAACTACTTCTTAAACAAGCTAAATTACGGGATGACTCAATAGTTGAACGAACTTTAGATGTACGAAGCAATTAATGGTGGACCGAGAAAATTAAGAAAGAAGAAGGATTCTACTACTACAGCTACTATCGAGGGTGCCCAGGCTGAAGCTAACCTAGCTTACATTCTATAATCTGAATTGGTTGCTCCTCGTAGGATAAATCTGTCTCCAGTTCCCGATCCTCATAACTCAACACAGGAATCCCATCTGATACATACTTCCTCAACATGGAAATATGAAATACGTTGTGCACCCTAGACAGTGTCGGGGGTATGGCCAACCTACAGGCCACCTGATCGATCCTCTCTAAGATCTCAAATGATCCAACAAACCTAGGGCTCAAATTGCCCTTCTCCCCAAATCTCATCACCCCTCTCAGTGGTGAAACTTTAAAGAAGACATAGTCTCCCACTTGGAACTTCACGTTCCTACGCTTCGGATCTGAATAGCTTCTCTGGCTACTCTATGATGTGAGCATCCGAGCTCTAATTTTTTCAATAGCTTCATTGGTCCTTTGAACTGCTTCAGGACCTAAGTATTTCTGTTCAGCCATCTCATCCCAGTGAATGGGTGATCTACACTGTAACGCCCCAAACTCCAGGGACCGTTACGGTGTGCCTTGTAAACAGTGCTAAACTCGCTAATCGAGTCATTTGGCCAAAATCGTGAACTAAGTATGATTATGTAGAGTCCAAGAACTTTACTTAGCTAATTGTTTAGTAGTATTATAGTATGTTTAGTATTATCTTTGTTACTGTGGATTTTTGGTTCAGACCGGGAATTATTTGGACACTCATAGTAGTACTTAGAGATTTTATAAGTTTAACCTATAGTTTAAGAATATTAACTATAACCTAAGGTTTGATTATATGACTGATAATTAAGGATTATATTTATTATATTATAAGGTTTAAACATCAACCAATAGGATTTTAAGCACATGTTATGAATGGTGATTAAGGATTAAGTATTTTTGAGGATTAAATTTAATAAGGAGTAAAGTTTGAATGTTATAGGGTCAGTCAGCAGCTTTGAATACGTTGAGGGCTTAGTCAAGGCTGTTTACTCCATTCAAACTTAGCTAAAAATGTGTAATTTCGTGTTTAATTATTCAGCGTGTGCCGATATATCGCAGCTATAGGGGGCGATATATCGCCGCACGTAGATACGGAAAACACGAGACGATGCACGGTCGCCTCGGGCATACTAGCCCAGGCGATATATCGCCTACAGGGGGCGATATATCGCCTCCTCCAGCATGAATTCAAACTCTTTTGAATTCTTTTCCTTTCAGCCATTCAAACTTCTTCAAAAGTCCAGCATCTTTTGAACGAGTCTTCAGCCTCTGCTGAACGATTATTCAAATGATTTTCACCTAAAAAGCCATTATTTTTATTCAAGTAAAATCAAGATACTTTCATTCCCAAACTCTATAAATAGGACCTAGTACCCAGCCATTATTCACCTTTTGCTCTAAGTTCAGAAGCTGCTAGTGTTAAGTGAGTGTGAGAGTGTAAACACCTGGTTTGGGAAAAATCATAAGCTTAAACATCATAAGCTTATCAAACACTTTGGGAAGTGAGGTTCTATAGTATTTCGGTTGAGGAGTAGATTGGTCTTTCAAGTCTTTGAGGTAACCAAAACTCTAGTTCATTTCTGTATTATGTTATTTTCTTTCTCATAGTCTTCCACTCAATCTCTAACCTTAATCTTCATTTTGGTTAGGGAATCTAAGTTCTTGAGCACGTAAGTTTCGGTAAGCATGTTTCTCAAATGGTTTATTCTATCCATCCCTTTCATTTCATCTCCTTTCTTCTTTAGACTCACTCTTTCTTATGGTTTTAGGAGTGTTCCAAAAAGTCCCAACTCAGTCCACATATTCCGGTAACTTTGGTAAGGAAAATAGGCTAGAATCTATATGTTTATGTTTATGTTATTTTATGTGTTATGTTATGAAACATGCTATGAATTATGTTATGAATGTGTATGTTTGTAGGCTTGGGCTTATGCCCTATTTGACTAACAAGACCCCAAAAGGGTTATGGGCATATGCCCACTTAGCTAGTGGGACCCCACTAATCTCATGGGCATAAGCTTGTTTAGTCTATGGGACCCCAAGTAATAATAGCCATTTATAATAAGTGTATGTATTAAGTGTTATGATATGTCTTTACGTTTATTATGAGATTTATGTGTATGACTATGTGTTAGATTTTTTTTCCTTGCTGGGCATTAGGCTCATTCCTTTTTGTTTTATGTGCAGGAAAATAGCTTTAGAGGCGGTAAGATTCGTGACGCTTAGAGGATGTGTATCGATGGTGAATGGAGTCAAGGGGCCGAGCGTTATTCGATTCGAGGATGTAGTCTTGTTTATGTTTTTTATGGTTTTAAATGTATTTTCCACATTTTCTATGTAACTCTTTTCATTTTAAGTTATTTTTTTCTGTTTTAAAGACAATGGGTACCCATATCCTACTTATTATTTATGAAAGTAACCTTTGTTTCTACAAGTTTATAATAAATTATGGTATTTTCGCAAATGTATGTTTTAGTGAGAAATTTGTATGTATAGTTCGATAATGGTCCAAGAGTCTAGAGTAGTGGGTCATTACAGATTAGCGGTTTAGGGATTAAAAACTTTGGTTAGGAGGTAACGTTTCACTAGAACGTTTAATATATACATTGAGATCCCGAAAATATAATTTCAGAGTTTATTACAGAAAATATTTACAACAGGCCGATCTAAGCGGCAAAATAGGGTTCAACCCTAGTTCCACTTTAAACCTCGGCCGTGGCGGATGAGCAGCTGCATATGTACACGTCATCACCTAAGCTCTCCAACTCAAGGATGGTCCAACTTCCTCTTGCCTTTACCTGCACCACGTAGCACCCGTGAGCCGAAGCCCAGCAAGAAAACACAACAAAGCATGATATAATATCAACAACGGTCATAATAACCATTCAGGACTATCAGTCCAAGCGAATAGGTGACAATAGCCAAAAGTCACAATAGTGAGCATCGCTCCCTCTAGCCATGTGATGATAGGGTCACCAAGGCTTAACTGATAAGTGATTCTTCCATAAGTTTGATCAAGACAGGTGCATGGTGATTAGCCACCAACATAACCTTCCTCTCGACCCTAGAGTCGAAGCTATGGACAACGTCCCCTAGCCATGTGACAAACGGTCACCGGGGTCATATACCTTGGCTATAGTCATCTGGTCGTAGACCAGGCAAGTGCTTATAAGTTCTTCGACCCTTTGGGTCGGTCCAGCATTAGTGCCATAGAGCCACTCAATGCGTGATTCTCGACTTTAGAGTCGGTCCCTGACTAGTCAGTGTCATACACAAGTAAGTCATGCTCCAGTCATATATCACATGTTCCATATCCATAAACAAGGTATTCAACATGCTTACTAAACAGGTATTAGTACAATTAGGACCATGCATAACACAGACGCTCAAGCTCTGAACGATATCATACTCAGTATACAAAGCATGTCCTAATCACATGTTTCTTATGCATCATATGCAATATATCGAGCAATCCAACATGCACCAATAACAGCCATGCACGTCACGTTTAATAGCCAACCAACATGCATCAAGAATAGCCATGCATGTCATACATAATAATCAGTCAACATGCATCATAATAGCCATGCATGTCATACCCAATAACCATCCAACATGCATCATTGGTAGCCATGCATGTCTCATATACACAGGGTGCAATTTTCTTACCTCAAAGTCGAGCTAGAACGATTAAAAGAACGACCCTTGAGAACGATCAACTTTTAGTCCTTTAGCGGTCACCTAGTCATAACCAAATATAGGATACCATCAATAAAAATGATCAACACAAGTTCCCAAACCAATATCTAGCCTCCGGGACATCAATCCCCACTTAATCAAGTAGTAGGATCAACCCCGAGGCCTATGGTAAGCATCCCCAAGTCAAAAACCCTATTCTGGCCAAATCTGCCTCTATGGGCCGCGACTCACCCTCCTGACAGAGCCATTTTCACCTTTAAAGCCAACACAGGCCGCGGCACACCATAGACAGGCCGCGGCTCATTTCGCAAATCAGCCAAGAAACCAGCACGCACCAGCCAACTCTCCCCTGCGTTTTCCCTTGGAACCAACCCTTCAAACCAGTTACAAACCTTCTCCAAACAATCAATTAAACCTCTAAACATCACCCATAACTCCCCCTCATCAAAACCCAAAGTAAACATCACCCAAACTTCCATTAATTCAAACTTTCTACAAGAGATTCACAAATTAAAAACCAAAACTCAAAACAGAGTATGAACCAGAAACTTATGGCTGAACTCACCTCAAACACGGTTTTGAATCCCCTTTAATGGTTGAAACAAGTTCCCTAGCTGCCACCTTTGATTTCCTAGCTCAATTCCTCAAGATGGCTCTCAAAATTCAAAGAAAAGTGAAGGGAGAAGCTTTTACGGGAAGAAAGGGAGAGATGAGGATGGGGCTCTCTATTTTAGTTATGTATTTTCTACAGCCTTCATGTCATATATATCCTTAGGGTGATATAAATTCTTAAGGTCAAAAGACCATAATGCCCTTAGGCCAAATAAACCCCTCTAAAAGCTTCCGAGGGTAAAACCGTCCTTTCCCGCCTATCTCGTTAATTATAATTAACGCTCTCCAATTCCCGCTATTCTCAATATTCCCAAATACCAATAAATCATATCCCATTACCCTTTAATTCCCGGTAATGCTATAATCATTAAATTCACCCCGAGACTCTCCCTGAGCCCCGAACTTAAACCCGTTATGACTAGACCGAACTCTTACATCTCATGATCGTCTCATGTCGAAAAGCTCGAACCAATCCACCTTATAATGTGGCTATATTAATTAATCTCAACCATGCACCCAAAATATACAATTACGCCCACAGTGGCCAAATTACCAAAATACCCTCACAATAATAAATTCTCCCATATGCATGCATTCACCATCAAATAATAATATAATTAACGTAAACATGCATATAACCATTAAATAACATAATAAATCAATTATGGCCCTCCCGACCTCCTAATCAAGGTCCTAAACCTTATTAGGAAATTTGGGGCATTACATACACTTCCTACCATACAACATCTCATAAGGAGCCATTCCAATGGTCGCATGATAGCTGTTATTGTAGGAAAACTCTATCAGAGGCAAATACTTACTCTAGCACCCTTCAAAGTCCAAAACGCATGCCCGAAGCATGTCTCCTAGTATCTGAATTGTCCTCTCATATTGACCATCTTTCTGATGATGATAAGCTGTACTAAATTTCTACTGTGTATCCATAGCTTTCTGTAGACTTCCCCAAAACTGGAAGTATACGTGGATAGAATGATCGTTTGAATATACGAAAAGATAGGTCGAATACTTGATAGTCATCAAGAGGTATTACTCTATCTTTTATTTGCATTAATTTAATATATAGATATTGATCCTGGTTCGATATTATTATTTTAATATCAACACAGACAACTTCTTGGTGGGTGAGTATGTTCTTTTTCCTTTCTTTCTTAATACTAGTAGCAGACCCTCACTCTCTATTGTACTCACTCTCTTTCTTAACACTAGTATATATGTAATGTTCTTTTTTTCTCAAGTATGTTTGTGAGAAAAATAGTATTTTTAAAAACAATTTCTATAGGTCAAAGTTAAACCCAATCTGAACCCTACCTGATACCCGTTTGAACCCAGTACCTGAACCCGTGTAAAAACTTGACATAGTTCGAACAAGTTTCAGCAATACTTTTTCTTTACCCGACCTTGAAAGTTCAAAAATCTGAAAACTCGTCGGATGTGCATTCCTATCATGGTGTACCACTTGATATGGTAAAATTGACATCATAATATTAAAGTAGACAAAAGAGAAAAAAATAAAAAATAAAAGGCCCACATTGCTACATTTAGTTAAACATGGTGGGCAAGAATGCATTCCTTCAAAGTCTAACTTAACGGCAAAAGACAGACAAAAGTTAAAGACTTAAACTAAAGAGCTTTCTCTCTTTTCTCTCTACCACTCAAGCCCCATGGTTGTAATAAAGTAATACGTACTAACCAAACTATAGTGGCTTTTCTTTTATTCCTTTCAATTTTCATCAAACCCTTCATATCTTCAATATATACATTTATATAATACCAACCCTCCATGGGATCCCGGGTCTAATCATACGTTTCTATATTATTTTTGGTCTTTATTGCTTCAAAAATGTATAATTAATGAATTTTGCTTTTGATTGTTCTATACATCTCACTTATTGTGAATTTAATTTTGATTTGGAAGAGAACAAAAAGATTCTCCCGAGAATATATAAGAAAGAATTGAATGGCTAGGAAGGGTCATCGTCATATCTTCTATTCCCATGCCTGAACAAACCCAATAATGACTTACCTGGGATTCGCAAATTGTACTATAAAGAAATTATATTAATATATAGATATGTGTGTGTTAAGAATATATATATAAATATATTTATTTATTTTAAGACCGCTACATATAGCTAGCTAGCTACCTTTGATTATATTTATACAGATTGATAATGAAAAAGCAATATTATAATATGTTTACTGAAAAAGTTCATGCACTGTGTCTGTGAATATATTCCTCTTCTCACCGCAATTAAAATTTTAATCGCAGTACATTTTGTAATTGAAAAAAAATCTTTCATCATTACTTAGTAATTACATATTTAGAAAGTATTATATTTTTAGACACATCAAAATTTTAAAAGTTATTGTTTAATCAGTTTTATTTTTTATAACTAAAATATTGTCACTAGTGTATGTTTGAATTCTAAATCATATAATATTATTGAACGTAAATAGGGGCAACTGATAATCAGTATTGTTGATCAATGACATCTAAGTCTAACACACGGAAATGCTTTTTGTATGCGTCTCTAGAAAAACGACATTAAAATATGAAAATGGATCACCGACAATTAAACTATTTAATCAAAATATTTTTTGTTCATAGTTTGTATAATTAGTAATTTATAGGTATATAATATGTACTAATATATGACTAAGCTTCAAATGCGAATAATAAATTCATAGTTGTGGTAATTATAAAGATAGGCACCTATTATTTTCAAAGGTTAAAGTTTGATCAGAAGGTAAAAATAAAATTTTGGATGTAAAAATTAATTAAAAAATAATATATAGTAGAATATTGGGTCAATTTTGTTAGGGTGTCTTGCATGCCAAAAAAAATTTATATATAAATATATAGGATGATTTTATGGTAGGGTTTCAAAAAGAGCTCCACCTGGAGCTCTTTTGTATTTCCGACACATGAACAGTTTTCGATGCGATTGTTTTTATGACAGTGTATATTGTAGCTATTTAGAGCATCTGCATGTTTTCAGAAAAATTTGAATAATTTACAGTACTGAAAACTAGGTTCAAACATACTATTTTCCACGCGCATAAAAAAATTAATTACGTGTGCAACAACCTATTTTTAAACTAGTTTCAGCACCGTAAATTATTTGGAATTTTCTGAAAATTTGTAGAATGCTCTAAATAACTACAATATACAATATCATAAAAAAATCGTGTCAATTCACAGATCAAGAACACAAAAGAGCCCAACCAATAGAGGTTTTTTTGCCCCAACCGTAGAAATTTTTTATATATTTATCATTAAGTAATTAAGAGTGGTTTCTAAGAGAAAAAAAAAGAAGCGTTAACAGTCTCACCCTAACAAATATTCTCATTAAAAATTAAAAAAAAAATCATTTATTTATCACATCTAAAATATATAATATATCACTTATATATTAACTGAATTACTATTTTTAATTAAGCAATAATTTAATTAATATTATAATTTTTTCAAGTATATAAATTTAATATTGTAAATTTTACAAATAGTTTTGATTCTAATAAGATAAAAACAAATTTCAATAATAATTATACTTATTTTTTTTATTTTGAGTTAAAAATTATGAAAAAATTATTTATTTATTTTTTTAGGGAAAAACTATTATTATTAAGTTGAGTATCAAAAATCTTTTAATTTCTTTTAAACAATAAATATTTATAAAAGTGAAAATTAGAATTTATTTTTAATATACTAATAGGGGTAAATTTGTCCTAAATTTTTTTAGAAGAAAATAAATTTTAAAAATTTACAACGAGTGGAAAAGAAAAAGTAATGTACATAGAAGTACCCATAAAAGAATTTGTTAGTATACAATTATGAATTAATTTTAATCTTTTAACTTTAATCTAAATTCTCGATGATCCATATATATCATTAACATATAGTTAAATAAAATAAGAATAATGACATGTACACTCAAAATATATATGCAAATATTATACATAGGGGTGTGCCAATTTATGCTAGCCAATCACATTACTACTATTTTAAAAAGCAGTGATACATCACTATATAATATATAATATTTAAGTGCATATTTTAATTTCAATTATCATTACTCATAAAATAAACATACCAGTTTAATTAGATTAATTAGATTTGGGAAGGATTCAATTGGAATGGAAATTGAGATGAGTATGAAATAAGAGAGAGAGAGAGAGAGGTGATTAATTAATAATAATGGAAAAGGGTTGTTATTGTCCAGAAATAAGGGGTTTGATGTAGGGAAAGTAGGAGACATTAAGAGACAAAGTCTGGGCTTTGAATGCACGCATGCTTTTGCTGCAAACACACACACACACACACTGCAGCTAACTATTGTTAATTACTACCAAAAAAAAAGAAAAGAAAAAGAAAAATGGCTCTAAAACATGACAACCTATTCTCCCAACAAGCTTCTCCCCCACATCATCTCTCACCCTCCCTCCCACTACTACTTAATCAACAATTAAGTCTACTATTTATACTATATAAAACACAAAATTACTTTAATCATCATCATCATACTAATTCATTGTTATTTCTCTTCTTTGGAAAACTCTTTTTACATGTTTTTTTTTATTAGTTGAGTTGTTAAATGACTACAGTTACAAGTATACAAAGAAAATTGTATGTTCCTATGTTTTACTATATATATGCACTTCTCTGCTTCATATATATATATATATATAGCATAATAGTTTTAACGAAAAAAATGGATATTTTGTCGTCGTGTTTAATTCAACACGTTAGAGCTTTATCGCTATTTTACATTACTAAAACTAAACTTTTTTTCATTTTACCTCAAACTATCCTACATAAATTTTTTTATTTTACATCATCAAAACTCTACTTTAATATTTCTTTATTCATTTAAATATCATCTATCACTTTCAATAATATATTTTTATATTTTAATATTGAAAATATTTATATATACATGATATCAAATATAATTATACTCTATTTAAAATTAACTTAAAGTTATAAAATAAACTAAAATATAAATTAATTAAAAAAATATAAAATTATTATAATAACATTCATTTTTAAATATTGTAGAGACTGGAAAATATTTATATATATTGAGAAGAATATATACATTATTGTATATATTTATGGAGGGAGAGATATATGTGTATACATGTAAATATATGAAAAGGAAGAGAAAGAAGAAAAAAATAAGATATACAACTGAATAGTATTCTATAACTGAACAACATAAAACATGAATAGTATATTGAGTTAAATTTTTGCATTTTACAATATCAATCAAGTGAGATTTTAAGGTTTTTTACTATTATTTTAAGTATATTTCTATTATCCAACACTCATTGTTAGTGCTCTTATATATATATATATATATAAATAAATAGTAGCTATAGTGATATTGACATGGTTGATGGGTATATGGGGTGGCATTATCCATCTACGAAATGGAAAACACGAGCTAGCGACAAAGAAAACCATTTGTTGCTATATTGACATGGCAATAATCAACATTCCCAAATATATGAAGACGAAAGAAGAGGACTTAACAACAATATATATATACGTATGTATATATATGTGGCGCCATCTCTTATAAACATCATGGATTACATGTCTCACGACACGAATCTTAAGGGAAATGGTTTTGATAATGGTGTGTATAAATGTAGGCAGACAAAGTACAATTTTTGGTCAATTAGTTGTGACATGTCTATCATTATACCTTGATTTGACATGCTTTTTGTTTACATACATAGATTATAGATTGATGGATCGAACCACCGATCATATATTTATTGGCTAATCTCATTATAATACAAGCCAATGAACCCACAGATTAGTTATTAATACAAAAATAATATGAATCATGTAAAAACAGGGTCTTGAAAAATGGGAGTGTACCCCATATATATGATTTCATTTTCATATATACGTACCCGTATAGCATTAAAAGTTTAGGTCCAAAAATTGAAGATTATATATATATATATGGAGCAGGGACAGGTCTAGACTGCATTTTTTCTAGTGGGTCAGCGTTACTTCACTCATCTCTAGTGTAAGTTTACTGTACTAGTGCGAGCCAGATAATAGTCGAGGCCTACAAAGTGGGTAACCATTAAGACAACCCACAGATGACCATATATTTTTTCTCCTTTTCACTTAAACAGTACCATGCACACAACATTTAACTATAGCTAATTATATAATTAATTACAGCAATAATAACAATAATATATAAATAACCATTAACCCACCTTTGTTGGTTTCTAGGAATCTAGGGTATAGCTCTCTTCGATCTCTAGTCTCTCTTCATCTCTCCCTTATATATATTCACATATCTCTTCCCTTATTCCACACACCCCTTATATATATAAAAGAAAGAGCTTTATAGTACTACTACTAGTAGTATAGTTAATAATCATGGCTACGAAATATGACCATTTCCCGACAGTTTCAATCTCAAAAACCGTGTTTGTATACCCAAAAATCTTAAACCCTCAAAAAGTTCTGAACCTCTCAAACTTGGACAGGCAGTGTCCAACTCTTATGTATTTATGCTTCTTTTACAATGATCCAAATTTGTTCTGTGATGACTATAAATCAAGTAATGATGTTTTTCATAGCTTGAAATCTGGTTTGGAGGAGACCTTGTCGATTTGGTACCCGGCTGCGGGCAGGCTGAGCTTGAACCCGAATGATGGCAACCTCAATCTTTGGTGTAATAATAAAGGTGCAGTTCTTGTGGAGGCCACGACCCAGGCCAAGATCTCGGACCTTGGAGATCTCACTCAGCATAGCCAGTTTTATGAGAAGTTGGTTTTCAAGCCTGATTCTAATGCCAATGATTTCTCTCAGATGCCACTGGTTGTTGCTCAGGTCAGATTTATATAAATAACACAATTAACCTACGTGAAAGTTCCCTTTGCTAATTCGTACTGTATATGAGTATATGTGTATATATATATATAAGACTTTTGTAGTTTGATTATGTGTGTAGAAAACCTTTTCAATCTTATAGGAGGAATTTGTATTCATGTATATATGTTCGTCTAATTAAGTCTACGCTTTCTGAGAAAAAAAAATGTGGTATATTAATTATATACTAGGGTTTTGTTCCCGATCGATCGAGTCTTTGACATCAGTCTCTTTCTCATTAACAATCAATTGCCCATAATTCTGGTGATCCTGATCTTGACTTCTTTTCTGAGTAAAAAATATAGAAAAGAAATTGTGTTTTTTGTGATGCATGTGTTTTATTTGGGCTTTCGAAGATTATATATGTGCTTCTTAATATACTGAAAATAATTGTCAAAATAGTATATAGTTTTTATAGATATCGTACGTCCAGATAATTTCTCTGATCATATATATATGATTGGAAGTTTCTATCCGAAAAAAACAACGTATATATAGGATAAATAAACCGAACTGATACAGCCGAAGAAAAAGAATAAACCTACTAATAACATACTTAATTAGATTAGACTGCTAATCATCTAAAAATATATAAATAATTTATCTTCTCACTAAGCTAGCATTAAAAAGCAACAGATTATAGGTGAGATTTATAACCAGTTGAAACTTCAGAACATGACACATCATTACCAACCTCTCTCTAATAATATCAAATCTTAGTTTTAATCATCTCCCTCGAAATTCTTTTAATTAATAAGTTTTATGTTAACATCAGGACAAATCTAATTCAGAAGAATGGGAAGAACACAAAAAGATATCCATAAAATATATGTTTTAGTATTAATTAAGTAGCTAAAAAAAATAACAATTATAAGTTGGCTCTGGTGTGTATATATATAATTTATATGTAGGTGACGAAGTTTGGTTGTGGAGGATACTCAATAGTAATCGGTACGAGTCACTCGCTGTTCGACGGACCATCGGCGTACAGTTTTCTGAGCGCTTGGGCTTCTAACTCTGCCATAACCAAACAAAACAAGGCTCATCATCATCATCATCAACAACAACTATTCATAAAGCCAGTGCATGAAAGAGCTACGTTGCTAACGTTGGCAAACAATAATATTAATAAAAATCAACAGGGACGGCAGACCAATAGGGCTTCTGGTTCTACCACTGTCACGAGTACTACTAACGGCGCTGCAGCCATAGATCATCTAGTTCGATTGATAATCCAAGCAGCTTCTGCGCCACCTGCAGGAATTAATAATACCAATACTACTAACACTTTCGTGTTTAAGACCTTTCATCTAACTTCGTCTCTCATAGAAAGTTTGAAGAGACAAGTTTTCAAGGATGCTCCTGGATTTTCTTGTTCATCTTTTGAGCTTCTTGCAGCTCTCTTGTGGAAGGTACGGACGTACGTATATTTTTAATAATTCAATTCAATTTAATTATTATTATTATACTGTTCTTATTAATTAGTTTAATTTATAATAATTATATTTAGATAGAGATGATTGCGTTATAGCTAGCTTTTCTTGCAAGAGATTATATATCTTCACGAGAGCTTAAACATGCCTTCTATATACATAAAATTGGAGGTCCGTACAAAAATATTAGAGGGTTGCTATTTGTGTGCCATCACCACACGATGCCCAATAACAACATTTCATCTACCATAATGGTGTTGAGCACGAGTGATGTCTGAGTAATTCTCTACGTATTAATGGCTGATTATTTAATTCACTCATGATTTTATTATTTATGGACGAATATATATATATATTAATATATCATAAAGTGTCAGTTGGGGTCTTGAGCACTCAAAATATATACTCAAATATTACTTAAATGATGTGTCAATTTAACTTAGCCGATCACATTTATTAAAATTAGGACCCACTATTTTAAAAAGCAGTGACACGTTAAAATGTGAAATATTTTGGTGCATATTTTTGGTGTATATGTCATTACTCCTTGTTTTTATGTGGAGACTTTTATTGTCTGTCTATTTTTGTTGGCATACATTCCCTGGGTGGGTACATTAGTTGATCATACCTATAGCACTGCTCTCTCTTTCTCTTAAGCATGAATTAACCATAAATATTTTTTTCAAAAAAAAAATAATAATTATTAGAAGCTAGTTCAAATTAATAATCTCAACCTGCACTTGGTTAGGTAATATATATATATATATATATATATAATTGTGTTGGTTTGATATATAATTATTAATTAATATATAATATCAGGCAAGGACCAAGGCAATGGGACTGAGGAAGGAAGCAACGGTGTGCTTGCAGTTCGCAGTGGACACTCGGAACAAAGTGGTGCCACCACTGCCGGCTGGCTTCAGTGGCAACGCATACGTGCTCGCCTCCGTGGCATTGGCGGCGGGAGAATTGGAAAGGGTTAGCCACAAGGCCATTGTTGAGAAGATAAGAGAAGCAAAGGAGTCAGTCAACAATGACTACGTTAACTCGTACATGGAGAGCCTTCAAAGCCCTCAGCAGCAGCGGTCTTCATTGCCTCCTCTCAAGGAGCTAACTCTAGTCTCTGACTGGACACGAATGCCATTTCACAACATCCATTTCTTTCCCACCAAACCTGCCTATGTTTCCCCGCTCTTTCCTCCAATTCCTCAGGTTGCTTATTTCATTCAGAATCCTGACGATGATCGCGCCGTCGATGTTAGGATCGGACTCCTGCCGGGGAATCTAGACGCCTTCTGCTCCTACTTCCTTGCCGCAATCGCCATTGCTCGGTGAAAATAGAAAACACCTTTATTGGCTAGTTATGTTTAGAAGAAGAGAATGGCGAATATCTGTGTAATAAAAAAAAAAGACTTTAATTTTGATTTGCTTTCTTGGGTTGCAAGAGAGACTTGAATAATTAGATGATCTGGGGAAACAGATCATTAGGAGATAATTATATACATATTTTGTTGGTGATAATGATTTCTTGATCATTCTGAGTTGTCTAATAATAAAACTCATGTGAGATAATATAATATTATATGAAGAAAGGGTTTGTCGTTTGGTAAGACACAATATAGATCACAGCCAAAACGAAAAGAGCTAGAATATTGCTAGCTATGGTCCACACGAGTTATCTTTGGTCAACCAGTTGCAAAATTTAATGCCTTAAATGAATTAGTGGGGGGTCCTACAATGATCTCTAACTAATTCTTAATAGTAATAGAACATGATATGAACAAAAATGCAAAACCCGGAGCATGTGTAATCACTAACACCAGATCATTAACCCCATAATGAATTGCGGCTTTGGGGCCCTGGGCCTCACCGACCCACGGTCGACAACTATTTCATTCGTTATTATTATGATATAAATATATATGCTGGGTGTAACCGATTAGGATGATTGTATGGTTGATAATTAATATTTTTAAAAATAAATTTTGATTTTTAAAATATTATAAGTATTTATTATAAAAATATAATATTAATTTTTTATTTTTTAAATGCATGTTAATTTCTAAATATAATTAATATCTAAACCATATTAATTATATAAAAAAAAAATTTGAAATTAGTATAAAAAAAAAATATTTACTAGTTGTTAATTTGCTATACCAAATCACTATGGTGCTGTATCATCACAATTGTTAGTTCCCACTAATAACTATTGAAAAATCTTCTATATTTATTAATATATATATACTTAGAAATTAAAAGAAAAGCCTTTATTTAAGATATTTTCTCAAACAAATGGTGAAAACTAACTAGTTCTGCTGCTCTTTAACTGAGAAAAGATACTGAAAGCTCTAAAACTGTTCTAGCTATAGTGAAAATAGGCAACAGTGGATGCATGGATTCAGTCAAAACGCTGTAAATTTACAAAAAGTAAATTATATTGCCAAGGAGAAGAGAGGTCCATTTTGCTCCTCAACAACTAACTGTATTTTTAGCCTTATATTGATGTACCAAGGGAATAAGCATCGAAATCTCCTTCAGCCCTACCATCTTGTTCCTGCATCACCAAAACATATACATTATTAAAGCTCTGAGGTAGAACACTACAAAATCCCAGAGCCAATGAAATAAAAAAATTCCCATTCCAACCAACAGAACAATAATTGTTAAAGCTAAAAACCTTTGTTATGATAAGAAGTTTGAGTTGGGATTCTCTCCAAACGATATTAACAGGCAGCTCAGAATATTAGGAAGCGGCTTACACTAATTAGAATAGAGATGTGAACATATTGTGGTTGATTTTGACATATCTTCCATATAACTGAATATTTCAAGGATCAAAACTAGGAAAACAGTCTGCATTTGCTGTCCCAAACTGAGAGCATGCAAGATGGGCAAAACATAATTTAAATGGAATAGCAAGGAATATCATGCTTCCATAGAAGACAAATACCTTAAAAGGTAAACTGACAAACTCCCAACATAAACCTTAATTTAAGAATTATAAGGAAGGCCAAAGGTGTAACAAGTCCAACTTCCTAGAATACTTTTCAGATAAGCTGACAATGAAAATTATTATAAAAGTTTTGAACAGATGACATAACAGCAATACTACTAATAGTAAACTTGACCGGAAAAAAAAAATTAGGTATATTTTACATTACCTGCTTCATTATAGCACTTACAACATCTCCCAAAGGACCATAGTTAGTAGAGATATAGCCTCCCTGTGACCTCTGTTGGCTCATGAGATACTCGTGTTTCAATTTCAATGTTTCCATGGTTGATTTTTCCACCTCATCATACTTAGCAATTAAAGGATCAACATAATTTGGCTGTCCCATAGAATTAAAATCTGTGCTTCTGTGATAAACTTGGTTCTTTAAGCCCAAACTCTGATCCAAAGGACCCCCAGCTCCAGCATTCACAGGCATCAAAGAGTTCATTGAGCTAGACATAATATTTGGTCGGTAAGAAGGATCCAGCTTATGATTATCCCAGCCCTGAATTAAGGCACCATTGTTCATTGCAGAAGTTTGGCACTGCGCATCTGTAAGTGAATCGTGGGGTCGAATTGAGACTGAAGAAAAGGAAGAAACATCAAATTGACTGCCACCAATTTGTGGAGCCATGACAGGCATATTGTTGTCCCTCAAGCTACCAGGATGCATTGTAGCCTGCTTGTAACGGTCCCCCAATGGGAAAGTATTCGATTGGAACCCAGATGACTGAGCAGAGCTTGACCAGTCAGTACATCTACCAGGATCCGGCAAGGGGGGACAAAATTCTGATTTTAAAGATGCCAATGAAACAGAGGATTGATTCCCGAATTCTCTTCCACCTTGGGGATCTTGAGAGTGTCCTAGCATCATCATGTTGTTTGCAACACCAAGAGCATTGCTAGAATTATTATTAGTAGTTAGTTTTGCATCTGAGAGGCTGGTGGAAAGGGGGAACATTGTAGAATCATCAAGACCAGTGGAGAGGTCTCCAAGGTGAGAAACACCCTTAATGTGTTGTTGATTGATTTCAAATGGCATGGGCATTCCTTGAAGTACATTCCCATCATGGTTCCCAGGAAGGGTCGATTGATGAAACGTCATTTGATCATGGGAGCTGTTTGAATTTTGTGCATGACTGAGTTGAACCATACCCGACGACGGAAGACAGCGCAGACCCATAGCAGAAGGAGAGTTCAATCTACTAACCATCCCACTGGGTGGGAAGGATCTGAAAGCAGGATTTTGATACTGCATTGATCCATTTAAGGCATTAAAGTTTCCCAGTCCATTCATTGAACCCATGCGCAGATAGGAAGAATCTGAGCTGCGTAAGGCTGCCTCCATATTAGCGTGTTGGTTTGCATGACAACTGATTCTTTTGAGGTAAAGCCTGTATTTCTGAAAATCAAACAAAACAAATATATCAGTGAGCTTGTTAAAATAGATAGAACATATATCATACATCATTAAAGAATGGTGGTACTATTTGGCACCTTAATGTGCACAACACCACATGAGGTGAACTCTATCGTTAGTTAGTAATACCCTATAATACTTATTAAATTCAACTGTGTGGACCCGATATTGGATTGCACCAATAGCAGTATGTCACCGTTCTTGTAGTGTTGGGCACCAGTGGTGCCTCTTAGCAATACTCATTAAAGAAAGACATGCATCTATACCTGAAGATGGCTAGCAACATTTTCTCTTGTAAGCTTATCAACATTCATCAGATCAAGAATCTTTTTAGGTACAGCCTCTGCATTGGAAATAAAATTAAGATGAGAGGATAATATTAAAAAAAAGATTGCTTCATGCAAAAAGCTTCTAAATTACAACCAGACATAAGTTTTGAGTCAAGAGAAACTTCAACCATACATCTGAATATGACAATATGATGATATGAATTCTGCATATTGATTATTGTCATGAGAGTATTTCTTCCATGAAGGCATGAACATTGTTGAAGAATGAAGAACTTACTGTCTATGCCAAGATGATGAACAGCTGTGACAAATTTTCGATGCAGCTCTACAGACCAAACAACTCGAGGCTTCTTTTGAGTTGATGGATCATCGCTATCTCCATTATCATCATTCTCATCTTCATCATCATCAATCTGATCCTTACGTTTCTTATTGACCTTCTGATCTGAATTTCCTGGCCCTGCAAACCCTGGTTCTCCTTCACACGCTCCATTAGATTTGTCCTGATTTGAAGAATTTTTTTGGCTCTTTGTATCTTTCTTTTTCCTCCTGATTACATGTTGCCAGATATTTTTCAGCTCCTCGATTCTAACAGGTTTAAGTAAATAATCACAAGCTCCATGAGTGATTCCTTTCATCACAAGCTTAGGATCCCCGTTTCCAGACAACACTAGAAAACATATAACATTTTAGAAATCAAATACAAACTTCAAAACAGAATGCTATAGATATAACAAAAATTCTATCAAAAAATTATCTCAAGATGAGGATTGAACCAAAATCAGAACTGAGAATTTCCAATGGTTATCTTTCCTTTATTCGGAAATCAAACCACAAGCTCAATTATGTTTCTTAAACGATCATGTCAAATTTTTTGAGATTCAAAAACCATACAGCGAAATTTTTTAAGGGGTTTTCCGTTTTAGCTATAAAAGTTTAATTCAAACATGGAAAACAAAAAATATGTATTATTTCATTGAAAACTAACAAAAAGAAACTAAGAGTAATAATGATCATGCAATAATATTTCTGGCTTACTTATGACAGGGAGGTCCATCTCCAGCCCCACAAGCTCAAGCAACTTAAATCCATCCATGTCTGGCATGTGCACATCACTGATAACCAGGTCAAACTTGTTCCTGTTTTCTCTCAACATATTCAATGCTGCGACTGCCTGACTGCTCGTAGTAACTGCAAAACCCATATCTCACTCGTAAAACAACCTATCTTTAAAAGCTACAAATACAACAATAATAGATTTGTACAGCAATAATGAGAATTTATCTGACAAGTGCACAAATCTAAGATTTCATTATCGTACAAACAAAAACAAGATCGATATTTTGACGAAAAAAAAGAGAGCCAAAAACAGATGGGAAATCTAATTTTGGTATTGCCATAACCACGTTTCTGCAATCCAGTTAAAAAAAAAATTCAACCAATAAAAGAAACATTATTAACTGATAAACAACAAAAGCTACCCAATTAAAATCTTAATTTTTTTTAAATAAAACAAATATGTACACACTAAAAGAAAGCCATATCAGAAAACTTTGAAACAAAGCAAGAAAACCCAAAAAACAAGAAAAAAACCCAGAAACGGACCATGATATTGGCATCGACGGAGAAGAGTTTCGAGAAGTAAGAGACAAGTGGGGTCATCGTCTACAGCAAGAACTCGCATTCCAATAGGAAACTGATCTCTGGGGTCGTCAACTGTCATTTTCTCAAGGCAAAGGCTTCAACTCCACAAAGCGCAATGGGAGAGAGTCTTCAGAACAGAACACTGGTTATGAACTTCGAATAGAAAGAAAATAAATAAAAAGTCCCTGTTTTATGGCTTCTTAGAACAAATCCCAGAATCCATAAAAGGAAAAATAATAAAGATAAAAGAAGAGATATGGGTTTTAATTGGAATAGGATTTGAAGAAGAGATTAATAGGTAACTATTATAGAAAGAAAGAGTTGATCAAGGACTATGATTGGAAGACATAGAATACCATAAATGTTACTAATCTCGTTCTTTGTTTATTTCTAAAGAGAGAGAAAACTAAATTAAAATTAGGAATCTAATCTACGAATGGACTGAGAAAGTTGTAGAAGGAGAGATTGAGAGTGTTGTAGACTTCAGCTGAAATTGACCTTATTTTTTTCTCTCTCGGTGAATTTTAGCAGAATGTGATACCAAAATGGGACTTGGTTAGAGGAATCCAGCGCGTGCTTCCCACGCGGAATTACTCCAGTTCTGAATCTAACATCAATTTTGCGAACTTTTTCACCAATTGTATTTTGTTTCTGGTCATTAATTACAAATTAAAAAGTCAACTTACTAAAATTACCATATTAAGTTTCATGATTATTCTTCTACTAATCAAAATTCTATACCGTATATATTCTTCTTCTTTTTCTTTTTTTTTTTATCTAATTTTAAGTTTGGGAAGTCAATATTACTCTTCTTTTATTAAATTTGTACTTATCAGCTATCAGCAACCGAAAGCTACTGACCACATTTTTTCACGCAATTAGACCTGAATTGTTAGTATATTATATAAATCAATTTTAGTTTTATTCCTTTTACAAGCCTCCAAAACAAAATATCTGTTCTTTATTCCTTTCACAAGGTTTTTGTATTTTGTTTGGACAGTTGGCCTCATTAGTTTTTTTTTTTTTATTCCTTTGTATTTCTTGTAACATAATATTCAGGGATGCGTCTAAATAACGATACATCTTTTTGAATTTAAGATAAAACTATTTGAATTATTTGCAATAAGGAAATTCGTAGATGTGTTTATTGACAAAAAAAAAAAAAAAAAACGTTTCCCATTTGACATTTCTGACTAATTTAACTACTTAATTGACTTTTTAGTATATTTACTCATTTAAATGGGACATTTTTTTTATCAAGTCAATGAGTTTTAAGTGGCAACGTACGATTTCAATTTGATCAAGGACAAGGTTTTGTTTTTGAAGTTTTAAAAAATGGTCGAAGAAAAGTGAGTGGGCGGTAATAATTTAGGCATTAATTTTATTTTGTAAAAAAAGAAAAAGAAGAAAGTTACAATTATCTTAATTATTTAAAGACAAAATGGTTGTACTTTGTTGTAAAGCATTGAATTGAATGTGTGTGTGTGGAGATATTTAGAATAAAATAGAATAGAAATATTGAGTGAAAATGGTGTGGTGTCAATGAGAGGACAGAGGAGAGGGGGCCGCGTGAGCGTGGTTCGCGGACGATGCAGCTTCGTACAAAACAACCCAACTCAAATCTTAAACTCGATTGGTTTTTATCTTCACCTTTTCTTTCTTACATTTTTTTATTTACTTCTTTTTCCACAGGCCGGTTTGGCTCCACTTTTGAGGTTTAAGCTTTACCTGAGCTGAGTCAGATTAAATTAAGGGGGTATTTTTTTTTTTTTTATCAGTATACTACAATAGTTGAAACTACTATAATAATAATACTATATTTTATAATGATAATAAAATATACATTATATAACCCATCATGTAAAATATTACTGTAGAATATTCCACCAATCATGTAACTTTCCATTTAAGCTTTTTTTTTTAAAATCCATATTTTCTTATATGTTTTGATATTGGTTTTATTTTTTTTAATATTATTCATAAAATAATAAGCCATTTAAAGCAAGTGTCCATTTAACATTTTGAATTCCATCCCACAAAAAATACGACATAATTATATCATGCTTATCTATCCAAAACAATTGTATTTATTTCAATATACCCTTTTTTTTAAATTAGAAAAAATTGTTTATTATGTTAAAGAATCTCCAACGCATTTTTTAGCTCATCTTTATAAAATAAAATTTTAATAGTAGTCTAAATTATGTGTTAAATTTGGTATATGCTAAAAATTTTGTCAAATTTAACACAAAATATAAATTTGGCCAAATTTGGTTCACAATAAATATCATATTTTTTATTTATCTATTTGTCACTTATTAATACGATTTGTTAATTGAAAAAGTTTTTAATTTTTAATTTATCTTTTAATAAAAAAAATAATTATTTTGTATATTTTCAATAAGCATCAATAATTATATTGACTTTTTTTTTTAGTTAGTTTACATCTTCTGCATTGGAATACAAATGCAAAAAGTTGACCAAATATGATATTGAAATATATTTTAAGTCAAATTTAGCATAAAATATACATCATTCAAAAATAAGCATAGTTTTTTTTTTTACATTCTTGAATATTATATTGTGTGTTCAAACAACACGTAATTATAAAATTAGAAAAAATTGTATATTATGTTACACTATTTAATAAACCTTAAATGTTAAATTGTGTGTTCAAACAACACATAATTATAAATGTTTATTTTTTATTAATACTAATCATAACAAATTTGATTATATTAATTAACTTATCCTGTTGATCTAACAAAATAATTGTATTTATTTTAATATATACAATTTTAAACTAGACAAAATTGTTTATTGGGTTACTGTTTAATAAAAAATAAACGTAATTTTTTTTTTTTTTACATTTTTAGCTTGTTCAAACAACTCATAATTATAAATGTTTATTTTTAATGGAAAATAATTATAAACATATTTGGTTAATATCTTATAGCACAACACAATGAGATAGCATTCATTTATATATTCAACTCATTTAACAAAAACAATTGTGTTTATTTTATAACAATGGGAGACAAAAAATGACCACGGTTTACATTGAGTATAATGATATTTGGGAAGATTATTAGATAAAGGGAAATTTGCGTTAGTTTGTTTTGTTGCACTTAAATGTTTATATAAATTTTTTGGCGACAAAAATACATGTCGTTATACTTTTGGTGCAAACGTTGATCTCTCACCGTTAAATTTGACCAAAATCCTACTTATCAGCCACGTGGCTACACTTAATTGGTTCAATTTTTTTAATTTATTAAATATTTTGAAAATGATTTAAAATATAATTTAAAATGATAAAAATAATTAAAACTTAAAATGAAATTAAATTAAATGTTAAACAAAAACCCAAATTTCAAATATCAAAATAATAATCAGTATTATAAATAAATAATTTAAAAAAAAATTATTTTCCCTACTCTTATTTCTTCGTCCTCTTCTTCATAGATCACACAAGTGGTCTTCTTCTTCAAAGATCGCCATCGGCTCAAAGGACGGAGGTGGTTGGGGGATGGCTTTGGTGACGAGGAGGGGGTTAAAGCACAAATCAAAGAAGCAAGGCTCGTCAGGGGCGATGATCTGGGCTCGTCGAGGAGGACTTCTTTGCCATGGTACCGACAACCCAACTTTGAGTTCTCAGCTCTGGTGTAATGCCTCAAATTTCCTAATAAGGTTTAAGACCTTGATTAGAAGGCCGGGAGGGCCATAACTGATTTATTATGTCATTAAATGATTATATGCATAACTATATGGATTATATTATTATATGATGAAAAATGCATGCATTTGGGTCCACTTTTAATTATAAGGGCATTTTGGTAATCTGGCTTGTTGATGGCATATTTGAATATTGTCATGCATGTTGGTGATTTATGAGTAAGACCACATTATATGTGGATTTGTTCAAGCCATTCGGCATGAGACGATATTTAAATGCAAGTTATCGGTCTAGTCATAACGGGGTTCATTTCGGGGCTCGGGGTGAGTCTCAGGGTAATTTGAGGATTAGTTCATTATCAAGAATAAAAGGGTAATGGGATATAATTTATTAGCATTTGAGAATATTGGGAATAACAGGAATTGGATAGTGTTAATTATGATTAACGAGATAGGCAAGAAATGACGATTTTACCCTTGGGGGTTGTTAAGGAAAGAAGATAGGTTTAGGGGTATTTTGGTCATTTGACCAAGGGATATATGCTGAGTTAGAAGGTTGTAGAAGCTTAAGAAAATAGAGCATTCCTTTCTTTGCCTCCTCGATCATCTCCTTCTCCTCCCCTTTGAAATTTTGAAGCTTAAATTGAGGGTTCAAACTTGGGAATTGAGGCTTAAGGGTTTAGGCTTGTGTTCGGCCATTGAAGAGGATTCAATTTGAGTTTAAGGTAAGGTTTTGGTTCAATTTTCTAGTTCTTTGCTCTATTTTTGGTGTTAGTTTTGAGGTTGGAGTATTGGTCATGGGAATGGGAATTTGATGAGGTTTTGA
This sequence comes from Humulus lupulus, assembly GCF_963169125.1. NCBI lineage: Eukaryota > Viridiplantae > Streptophyta > Magnoliopsida > Rosales > Cannabaceae > Humulus > Humulus lupulus. The sequence continues at coordinate 188,644,406 of NC_084802.1, forward strand.
ATGGTTTAAAGCTTAGGTTTTGTTGGTTATATGATGGACAAGTTGTGGTAATAGTTGGGAACTTTGCTTTGTGGAATCGGAAGTGTTTTAGTAGGTTTTGGAATTGAGTTTGAAGGGGAAAAACATGGGTTTTGGCTGGGGCCGCGACTTTGTTCTAGAATGCTGCGGCCCAAGCTTGATGAAGATGCGGGATGGTGCTGAAAGGCCATAGGGCTGCAGCATGGAGGAGAGCTGGCCGCGGCTCGTGTTGATGGTTGGAGTGTGGGCACCTCTGTTTGGGGAGGCGGGTTGCGACATGGGGGAAGTCTGGCCGCTGCCCTTAGTGGCATTTTTGGCCAGAGATGTGCTTTCATCGTGGGAATCCAAACCTTAGGCCTCGGGATCGTTCCTACTACCCGGTTTAGTGGGATTTGATGTCCCAGAGGCTAGGTCTTGGTCCGGGAACCTTTTATTGATTGATTTTATTGATGGAATCCCATAAGTGTTATGACTAAGTGACCACCAGTGAACTAAAAGGATTGATCGTTCTCAAGGGTCGTTCTTTTGTTATTCCACGCTCAAACCTGAGGTAAGAAAACTGCACCCCATATATGACATGCATGGTTATTCACGAGGCATGTTGAGTACTTAAATGTGGACATCGATTGCATATCAAATGCTTAGAAAATCTTGCTTACTTGTGAATGGCATTGACTCCATAATCAGGGTCGGGAATGGTGTCGGTATTAACTGTGAAGGTGTGACTTACTAGTCAAGTTCGACAGTAGTGTTGAGCACTGGTCGTATGGTATTGACTTAAGAGTCAAGAACGGTCTTAGCGTGTTTAACGCAAGCCGAAAAGATTAGATCTAATTGACATAAGCATTGAATGACTCATCATGAGCATTAATGCCTGATCGACCCCATGTTCGATGAAAAACAAAAGCGCTCGTCTAGTCTAATGGCTAGTTACTCAGATTCAGGGCCAGAAAGCCCAGGTGACTGCATCGTCACATGGCTAAGGGTGCAGAGCCCACATTAGCGACTCACTCATGATTCGCTCATTTGGTTTAAGCTAGTGACTCCATGGTCACTCAATTGGTTCATATTAGCGACTCACTCATGAGTCGCTCATCTGGTTTAAGCTAGTGACTCCATGGTCACTCAGTTGGTTCATATTAGCGACTCACTCATGAGTCGCTCATCTGGTTTAAGCTAGTGACTCCATGGTCACTCATTTAGTTCACATTAGTGACTCACTCATGAGTCACTCTTCTGGTTTAAGCTAGTGACTCCATGGTCACTCATTTGGTTTAAGTTAGTGACTCCATGGTCATTCATCAGTTTAGGGCTATAAGCCCTAGCATGATTATCAGAATCTCAAGTGTTAATCACTCATCTGTTTAGGATTGACTTGATAGTCATCCATACAGAAAGGCAGGGCCCACAACCATCATTATTTGGACTTATTTGCTTGCATGAATAGGGCTATTATTGCTAGGCATGCTTGTTATGATTTGGTAACATATTATTACTGTTCATGAGCATATTGAGTTTTCTAGCTGAGCTTCGGCTCATGGGTGCTTTGTGGTGCAGGTAAAGGCAAAAGAAAGCTGGACCATCCTTGTAACGCCCTGGATAGCCAAGACCGCTACACTGTGTGATTATAAAGGTGCAGGACTCGCTAATCAAGTCATTTTAATCAAACGTGTCATTAATCGAGGTGTTCTAGGGTTAAAAGACATTTTGGCCTCAAAAGATACATTTTATAAAGCATAAACCATCTACAGCAGGGATCCCCGAAACCATTTAGTGTTCACAAACTGATTTACAAAAAACCAAAAGTCAAAGACAACGTTGGCCCTACTAAGGCAAAACAGGTGATTCTGGTCCTCCCGTCCCTGTAACTTCCTCAATCGTGGCGGTTGAGCGGCCTGACATGTACATTCACCTTGCAGAGCTCTCCAATCAGGGCTGATCGATCTTGCCTTTGCCTTTACCTGCACCACGCAGCACCCGTGAGCCAAGGCCCAGCAAGAAAACAACATACACAGCATATACAATATTATTAAACAAATATTCTAATAAGCATGTTCAAATATTCAATCCATAGCATATAAGCATACTTCAAGGTACAAATAACCTCATCTATACTTAGATTATTCAACAATCTCATTAATCACACTCACAGCCAAGTATAACAATCAATTAACACAGATACTAGGGCCGACACCTTAGGTCGCACCCTCTGTTTAACCCACTGACTCCGGCCCGCTTAAACCGAGCTCAGTGCATAATAAGCTGTCCTCGGATACCAGTGTCTGAGCCGTGCCAATTGCACAAGTTAACCGTGGCACGCTTAGGTCGTTGGTTTACAATTTACATGGCATAATACCATTCTTTCAGTCATATATATCAGGGAGCCCTTAGTCCCGTTCAAATATTCAACCGGGTGTAGTTTTCTTACCTTCGGCTTCTAGATGAACTAATTACGGGCGATACTCCTTGAGCGCGATCCGATCCCCGAGCCCTAGCTTAGCACCTAGTCACAACCATGATGAAGGATACCATTAACAATCTTAAATGAGTTTCTAAACCAAGTTCTAGTTCTCGGAACATTGAACTTCACCAAATATGGTAAAAGATTCAATCCCGAGCACCCTAGGTTAAATCCCCAAGCCTAAAATCTCAAAATCCCAAAATCCCTTAAGGGCCCCGACATAGGCCATCCATGCCTCGGCATGGCCCCAACTAGGGGCCTCCAAATGCCCAAAAACAGGTAAGGGCCGCGACATTCCTTAGGACATGCCGCGGCCCACCCTCCTTCCTCAGCACAACTCAGATTCGAAGGGCCGCAGCTCACCAAGAACTATGCCGCGACCCAACCCCTTCGAACCCAGAAAAACCACCATTTTTAACTCCTAAACCTCATGCAATCTCACTCAAAACCACCCCAAATCTACAACTCAATTATCCAAAGACTTCCCACAAGATTCCAGCAACACACCCTAGCTGAATCCTAGGCTAGAAACCCATAGAAAACTCATTTCAATTACTGAAACCTTCTAACCCAAGAACACAAAACCAGCCATGGAGATACTAGAATTCAACCATCAAACCTTGGATTAAAGCTTACCTCAGCTGCAGAATCACTTCTCCAAGAGTTCCCTGACTTATCTTCAAAGTTTCAACCTCAAATTCCACCTTGAATACCAAAACCACAACCATTAAAAACTCAGCCATTTTCTCAAAATTCCTAACCACAGAAACGAAAATCATTGCTTACCTTACCTCTGTTTTAGTTCTTGATTGGTTCTTGAGCTAAACCTCTAGATTATTCCCTCAATCCACCAAGCTTCATCTGATTTTCCCTTAGAATTTCAGTGTTTTTCTTCCTTAAGAGAGAGAGAGAAAAGAGAGAGAAGACTGAGAGGTCGGTTTACACTTTCTGTCTAGTATTTTCTAAGTCTTTCCAAGTATATCCTTAAGTGATTAAACTAATCCCAAAGCTCGGGGTACCGGAAACGTCCCCGAGGGCAAAATAGTAAAATTCCCCAGTATTCCCGCTTAAGCACCCTAACCTCAAATATATCTCCAATTATTTATTTTCATCACCCGATAGTCTAAATCACTACCCGATACCTAAATTACCTCTGACTTGTCCAAAGTCAATTATAATGCCCCGTTGTGACTTTTCCCGCTATCTAGCACTAGGACTGCCTCGAGTCGCCAGCTACAGAGTTATCCACATAATAATGTGGTTCTCACATATATCACATATATATTTCATATCATCATCAATTATCATATAAGCACTATTAATCACATAATTACACATTTAAATCAATAACATTCATTCTAATCCCATTTATGCCCTCCCGACACACTAATCAAGGCCCTTAAGCCTTATTAGCGAATTTGGGGCGTTACAACTATCCCCTCCTAATGAGAATTTCGTCCTCGAAATTTACCTGAATAGCTCGAGATACTGATCCCGCATCGCTGTCTCTAACTCCTAGGTCGCTTCCTCGACCTTGCTATTCCTCCACAATACTTTCACCAACGGAATCGTCTTATTTCGCAAGACTTTGTCCTTCCGATCCAAAATTTGAACTGGTCGCTCCTCGTAGGACAAGTCTGTCTGCAACTCCAAATCCTCATACCTCAACACATGTGTCGTATCAGACACATACTTTCGCAACATGGAGACATGGAACACATTATGAACTCCTGACAGCGACGGTGGCAACGCCAATCTGTAAGCCACCTGTCCAATCCTCTCTAGGATCTCAAAAGGTCCAACAAACCGAGGGCTCAACTTGCCCTTCACTCCAAACCTCCTCACCCCTCTCAGTGGTGAAACTCGCAGAAACACGTGGTCCCCAACCTGGAACTCCACGTTCCTACGCTTAGGATCAGCGTAGCTTTTCTGTCTACTCTGCGAAGCAAGCATTCTGGCTCGAATCTTCTCGATAGCCTCATTATTCCTCTGAACCATATCTGGCCCTAGGTACCTCCTCTCACCCATCTCATCCCAATGTATGGGTGATCTGCATTTTCTCCCATATAACATCTCATAAGGGGCCACCCCAATGGTGGACTGGTAACTGTTGTTATACGAGAGTTCAATCAACGGTAAGTACTTACTCCAGGACCCCTCAAAATCAATCACACATGCCCTAAGCATGTCCTCCAACACCTGAATCATCCTCTCAGACTGTCCATCAGTCTGAGGATGAAAAATTGTGCTAAACTTTAATTGAGTCCCCATAGCTCTCTGCAGAGCTCCCCAAAACTTGGAGGTAAAGATAGGGTCTCGATCAGATACAATAGACTTTGGAACCCCATGGAGACTAACTATCTCCCTCACATACAACTCTGCATACTGATCTATGGTGTATGTCGATATAACTGGAAGGAAATGAGCTGACTTGGTGTATCTGTCTACTATCACCCACACCGAGTCATGAAGTCCAACTGTCCTAGGTAATCCTCCCACAAAATCCATCGTAATGTCCTCCCATTTCCACTCTGGGATACCCAAAGGCTGAAGCAATCTCGCCGGTCGCTGATGCTCAGCCTTAACCTGCTGACATGTCAAACATCTAGCCTCATACTCAACCACATCCTTTTTCATCCCAGGCCACCAATATAATGTCCGTAGATCCTGATACATCTTCGTGGTACCCGGATGAAGTGAGTACGGCGTAGTGTGAGACTCATCCAGTATCTCTTGTCTGACCCCCTCATCTGTCGTAACACAAATCCAACCCTGATATCGAAGTAAACCTGCCTCAGAAATAGAATAATCCTTAGCTGCCCCCGCTAAGACATGCTGTCTAACCTCCTGCAACTGTTCATCCACTAACTGTCTCTCCTTGACCCGCTCTAACAGGGTCGACTGCAAGGTAATATTGGCTAACTGGCCTACCACCAGTTCTATCCTTGCCCTGGTCATCTCATCAGCTAACTCTCTCGAGATCTGGGTGGAACTATACAACTGTCCTGGGCCCCTCCGGCTCAATGCATCTGCCACCACATTGGCTCTCCCAGAGTGGTTAAGGATGTCGCAGTCATAATCCTTAACCAACTCCAACCAGCGTCTCTGTCTCATATTCAAATTCTTCTGAGTGAAGAAATACTTCAAACTCTTATGATCAGTGTATATCTCGCACCTCTCCCCACACAAATAATGTCGCCACACCTTTAGTGCGAATACCACTGCTGCTAATTCCAAATCATGTGTCGGATACCGCTGCTCATACTCCTTCAGCTGCCGAGATGCATAGGCTATAACTTTCTCATTCTGCATCAACACGTAGCCTAAACCCATCCTTGATGCATCACAGTAGACCACAAACTTTCCTTCCTTCGAAGGAAGGCTCAACACAGGTGCAGAAATGAGTCTTCGCTTTAACTCTTGAAAACTATCTTCACATTTATCTGTCCAGATGAACTTTTGATTCTTCCTTGTCAACTCTGTCATCAGTGAAGAAATCTTTGAGAACCCCTCTACGAACCGTCTGTAATAACCGGCCAATCCAAGGAAACTTCGAATCTTCGAGGCATTCCTTGGCCTCGGCCAATCCCTTACTGCTTCTACCTTGGACGGGTCCACCTTAATCCCTTCTGCCCCAACTATATGCCCAAGAAAGGTCACCTCTGGCAACCAAAACTCACACTTCTTAAACTTGGCGTACAAGTGATGCTCCCTTAACCTCTGTAGAACCTGTCGGAGATGCTGCTCATGCTCTGCCTCTGAACTGGAGTAAACCAAGATGTCATCGATGAAAACAATGATGAACTGATCCAAGAAGTCCTTGAACACCCTGTTCATCAGATCCATAAAAGCTGCCGGGGCATTGGTCAAACCAAAATACATGACCAAAAACTCATAATGCCCATATCGCGTCCGAAAGGCCATCTTCGGTATACCCTCATCTTTGATCCTCAGCTGGTGATAACCAGATCGAAGATCAATCTTTGAGAATACCGTCTTACCCTGCAGCTGATCGAACAAGTCATCAATCCTTGGTAAGGGATACTTATTATTGATAGTTAACTTGTTCAATTCTCTATAATCTATACACATCTGCAAAGTCCCATCTTTCTTCTTAACAAACAACACTGGAGCGCCCCATGGAGAATAACTAGGCCTGATGAATCCCAAATCCAGAAGTTCCTGCAACTGTATCTTCAACTCTTTCAGTTCCGCTGGTGCCATTCTGTACGGTGTCCTAGATACTGGTTCTGTCCCCGGTGCTAACTCAATCTCAAACTGAATCTCCCTGCGTTGCGGAAACCCTGGTAAATCCTCTGGAAATACATCTAAGAATTCACATACCAATCTAGTCTCTCCCGGCCCTGCCGGCGTAACCCTGGTAGTATCCACTACACTGCCCAGAAAATCTACACATCCCCTCTGCAACAAGTCTCTGGCTCTCAACGCTGAAATCATGGGTACGCGTGGTCCAGACACCGCACCCACAAAGACAAAAGGGTCCTCGCCCTCAGGCTCAAAAGTTACCATCTTCTTCCTGCAGTCAATAGTAGCTCCATACCTCACCAACCAGTCCATCCCCAAAATCATATCAAAATCCTCTATACTCAGTTCAATTAGATCTACTAATAATTCCCTACCATCCACTACCACCGGCAGTGCCCTAATCCATCTCCTAGATACTACCAATTCTCCTGTAGGCAAAATAGTCCCAAACCCTGAAGTACTACACTCACTAGGTCTACACAGTCTATCAATCACCTTATCAGAAACAAACGAATGTGTAGCACCAGAGTCTATCAAAATAGTAAAAGGAGTGCCAGTGCTAGAGAGCTGACCTGTCACTACCGAGGGACTAGCCTCGGCCTCAGCCTGTGTCAAAGTGAATACCCGAGCTGGAGTCAAGCTATCCACTTTCCCTGCTTCACCTTTCTTCACTGTTGGGCAGTCTTTTCTGAGATGCCCCACTATGCCGTATACGAAGCAAGCCTTGGCCCGACACTCGCCCAGATGGCGTCTTCTACATCTCGGGCACTCTGGATAGGTTCGCCATGCTTCACCACCACTCTGACGGCCACCCTGACCACCCCGACCCCTCCTATCAGGACCAAGAGCGGTTGAGGTGTTAGGAGTCTTCCTCTTGAAGTCACTAGGGCCTCTGCCCATACCAGATCCAGAATATGGAGGCACTGCCATGTGGCCTTCCCCTCTCGCTGCACTATCTCTCCATATCTTATTCTCCGCTTCCTCAGCGGTAAGAGCCTTCTCAACGACCTGGGCATAAGTTGTTTCTAACATCTCGGGCTATCATAGCATTCAGCCCTGTAATGAATCTATCCTACCTAGCTGCATCAGTAGGCACAAAGTCTGGTGCGAACTTCGCCAGTCTATCAAAATTTAGGGCATATTCAGTAACAGTCATATTGCCCTGAACCAGACTCACAAACTCATTCACTTTCGCTGCTCTGACAGCAACATTGTAGTATTTCTGACTGAATAGATCTTTGAAACCTCCCCAAATCAATGTAGTCACATCCCTAGTCTACGATGCCACTTCCCACCAGATACGGGCGTCCTCTCTCAACATATATATGGCACAGGCCACTCTGTCGTGCCCCTCTACTCCCATAAAATCTAGAATTGTAGTAATCATTGTCAGCCATTGCTCGGCCTTCAATGGATCAGGTCCTCCTTCAAAAATTGGAGGTTGTTGCTTCCTGAACTGCTCATACATCGGCTCCCACATGTTCCCAACCTCCCCAAACTGCACAACTGGTACCACTGCAAGTGGTACAAAAGGGGCAGCACTCCCTGATGGAGCCTGCTGTCGCAGAATATGAATCTGCTCATCCTGACTCTGTAATCGAGCCTGCATCTCAGCCATCAACTGTTGCCAGTTCTCAGGGGCTGGCGGAGGGTTCTGGCCCTAGTCATCATCTCTGGCCCTAGATCTAGTGCCGACTAGTCGCGTAGATTTTCTTGGACGCGTAGCTATCCAAGTCAATCTGCAATCAACGACTCAGCCATTAGACCATGATGATAGGGCATCAACTTCTCTCAGAGTCCATCAGAATACATTAATCAACCACAAGCATTCACAAATTAAACACTCATCCACATGCATCAGATGCTAATAAGCACGCTCCATCATCATCATACTAAGCTAAGATATAAACATCCCCTAGTAGGCAATAAACAATTTAACCATTCATATATGTTAGAGAGTATATCTTAATACTCAATGGAAATATGGAAAAACCAAATACAACTCTATGCAAAAATACAATGGACAAGATAATATTGATTAAATAAACATTACAACTCAATTGCTCAAAATACAAGTAAATAGAAATAAGATGTAGAGGAAGAAGATTACAAGTTCAATACTATAATAATACAAATAAATAAGAAGAACAAGAGGAACAAAAGAATGAAAACACAAACAAACTCTCACACAACCAAAGTGTAGAGTAGTGGGGATCACCAACTTGAACAAGGTTCAAGACCTTTGTCCAAAAGCTTATTTCCCCCTATTCTCTAAGCACTAAGGGATCTCTCTAGGAAATAGCTCTCTGGAATTATCAAGCCTTTTGGTGTATTTTCCAGCCAAGTGCTTTGTGGATGAAAAATGGTGTGTCTTACAAGTGAGCATTAGGCTCTTATTTATAGAGTTTGAGATACCCCTTTGAATTTCAAATTCCACCAACCCTCATGGCTATTACCAATGTTTAATTGGATGTGTTATGGAATTAAAATGGAGATTTGGGAGTTATTTGAGATGTTAGAACCGTTCAATTTGGAAAAAACTGAAAATTCACATAGGTTGTCAGCCTCACTGGCCGCGGCCAGGACTTTTCAGTGGCTGCGACCACTGGCTTCTGTCCCCCAGGCCGCGGCCACTTAAATTAAAAAAATTGAACCAATTAAATGCAGCCATGTGGCTAACACATAGGATTTTGGTTAGATTTAATGGTGAAGGACCAACGTAGACCGGAACAGCAGGTTCACCGAGCTCCCATTATCGAGCAGTATTCTCTTAACTCTCCAGTTAGCGAGCTGAGCGGCTATGACCAGAGGGTCGTTATGAGGGAACTGGACATGACTGGCATCTTCCTCGATGAATATGATTGGTTGCCTTTCCAATCGTTGCTGTTTGGGTAGATGCTGCTCAGGGACGAACTCCACTCCATTATGAGCCTTAAGTTCATTGACATATCTCTTCTGGGCACCTCTGCTCGTGCCAGCCAGATGGGGGCCTCTGGAGATCGTGGAGATCTCTCCTCCTATCACGGGAGGAGGGACGTCCTAATCTATCCGAGGCCCCGGCTGGCTTATCGGAACTTCCGGAGCTGGTTGGCCGGCGGGAACTCTATTCCGCGCATACTGAGCCAAGGGTCCGGCTCTGATGAGAGTCTCGATCTCATCCTTCAGGTGTCTACAATCATTAGTGTTGTGGCCAATGTCGTTGTGGAATCGACAAAACTTGGAGGGGTCCTGCTTACCCTTCTGGTGCTTCAGCGGTTCTGGCTTCTTCCAGGGGAGCCGAGCAGAGTTTGCTAGGAAAATGTTCTCCCTAGTGTGCGTGAGCTCGGTATAAGTCGCGTAGACTGGCTTAAATTTTTCCATGGACTTGTTCTTCTTCGGGCCGTGCTGGCCGCCTTCGCTGCTCCCTTTTCTCTTGCCTCCACCCCACTGGTTATTCTACGCAAGGGTTTGGGCCGTTTTTACGACGTCTGTTCCCACTCCAGCGGGCTGATCAGGGGCTTGGCTGGTTCTTGCGGCCGACACTCGCGCCTCCTCCAGGTTTATCCACCCCTGGGCCATATTTAAGAATTCGTTCACGGTGCTGACACCTTTTCTCTGTATCTCTTCCCAGAGTCCGCCTCCAACGAGGATCCCAGTCCTCAAAGCCATAAGTTTGGAACTGTCATCTGCATCCCTCGCTCGAGCTGCGACATTCGCGAATCTGCTCAGGTAAGCTTTCAAAGGTTCGTCGGGTTGTTGCTTTACGTTTGCTAGGGTGTCGGCTTTGACGCGGGCAGCCTGAGAAGCTTGGAAGGCCCTTTTGAAGTTGGTGGAAAAGGTTTTCCACGAGCTGATGGACTGTTTTTTGCTCTGCTTGAACCATTGTCTGGCCGGCCCAGTCAAGGTGGAAGGAAAAATTAAACATCTCAGCTCGGGATCGATGTTGCGGGCCATCATCAGGGTGTTGAACTTACCCAGGTGATGTGACGGGTCCCCGTCCCCATTGAACTTGGACAAGTGAGGCATACGGAAACCGGGTGGATACGCCGTAGCTGCTATGTTGGGGGCGAAGAGCTCGAGTTCGTCCCCTGAGTCATACTCATCTTTTTCTTTTTCTGATAAGAGCTTCTTCATCAGCTCCTCCATCTGAGCCAGACGCTCAAGGGTTTGGTCCTGACTTCCTTGGTTGTTCCGGGGCTGTTCAACAGCTCCGGTTCCACGGTACACGTTAGGCGGGTTATTGTCCCTCCTATCTTAAGATAGGTTATATGGGATGCTTCCGCTGTCACGTACTTCAGATTGACCTTCCCCTTGGCGAGCACGACTTTCATTTCCAACTGGGTCTCTCTGAGAGTTTAGACGATCTCGGAGGTCGCCCCTCGGGGCGGCCTGAGGGCTTTGTGCCGAGCTCAAGCGATGGCGCAGGTCTCCGCCGGAGATGTTACTTCGATGACTCCCGGTCCAGTAACTTCCATTTGAAAGCGCGGAGCTCGCCGCTGAGGGTGAGGGTCCGGGATTTCCCTGGGCGCCCGGCTATGATGGGAGGGTCCGATGGAAGGAGGGTTTCTCCTGCTGCTCCCATGAGCGGGAATGTCTCGGACTGGACAGGGAGGAGATGGGTATCTTATTGGTGAAGGAGGATGCCTGACTGGGGATGCGATTCTAGTCCCGTCAGGGCGAATTAAGCTAGGTCGCGGCCGCTCCGCTCTACCATTCTCTGTGTCCTGCGCTTGGTGGTCTGAGCGGGGTGCAGGACGGCTAGCCGGGGTGGGCTGTCGTCGCAAGCCCTCCCCAGATCTCCTTCGCGAGCTTCCTCGAGCCCTCCTGGGTGCACTCGAGGGTGGAAGTGAGCTAGGAGTTGAGGTCCGGACCAATCGGCTGAATTGCTGCTCGGCCCTAGGAAGTTCCTCAAATGCGGTTTCCTGGTGGTGCGACGTAGGAGTAGAATTTGATGTTGAGGGTCTGACCGTCCGACTAGGCCTGGACCAGTTACCCCGGCAGGACTTATGGGTCTCACCATGCCTCTTTCCGACGTTAGCGTCAGTTGTAAGAGGGGGTAGTCGAGCTAAAACTTCTTGAATCTGCTTGTTTGCCTTCGCCAGTTGACTCCTTAACTGTGCATTCTCCATTACTACCGCCGTGTAGAAATACGGGTTCGGATTGGGCGGCCGGGGAGGCAAACTTCCAGTGTCGTCTTGGCCCATGGGCTGCTTCCCCGGTCACTGCTGAACCTCAGGGTTCTGTTCATCGGACATGGCAGCATGGTGGGCCTCTTGCCCATCACGTTGGTCCGCCTCGTTACCATGTCTTGAGCGAGTAACTACCATGGTTGGGTATTTGTGTTAGCACCAATCTAGAAACTCTCAATGAAAGCACCAAACTGTTGACGCGGTTCTTCGGCAACAGATAATTATATGAATAGGGAGAGAGATTAGTGCTAAATGATGAACCTTAATGGATGAATGATCTCAAAGGAAGATTATAACTCGAATACTTTTTTTAGGTGGTTCAAAGGTCAAAATCATTCTAGTCCACCAGCCAATATTATTGATATATCTCTGATATTCCTTATAGGGTATTTCTTTACAAATTAGAAGCCAACCCATTGCAACTCCCAGGGTCTCCAGATTTATAGGGAGAGGACACCTGGGTGTTGCAAAGGAGGTCATCCCGTGACCTTCTTACCCATCATGTCATTTTTGTGACGTTCATGATTAATTCCTAAAACTTGACACCGAAGTGTGGTCTAATCAATAGGTAAGGGGGATAATGGGCTGCATGGCCCAAACTAGTCATGGGGCGCCTAAACACGCACGTTTATGCTGCGTGTCCGAGATTTCAGGAAAGGATCAGACACGTGATGTCTGATATATGCACGTTTACATTGCGTGGTTGACTTTATAAAGGGTCGGAGGTGTCAGCTCAAGCTCGTACCCCGAGCTTGATATAGTCTCAGCTCGCGATGTTCCCACTACTGTCTTGATACCTTCGTGCATTCTCACTGAGCCTTTTGCTATCTCGAGCTAAAGAGATTGAGATTTATAACAGCAGCTCCTGATAGGAGCTTCCACGTGGCTGAGAGGATTATGCCCTTATCCAGTTTGCTAATAACCCGTGGATATTTAGGGCGTACAAATTCTACTACCCAATTTATTAGAATTCGAGGTTCCAGAGGCTAGTATTTGTTTCCTAAACATTTATTTGGATTAGAGATTGTTAACCGAGATTTTCGGCAACTATCGTAAGGAAGGATATTTACTGATTATAATAAAGAGAATAGAGGATCGACACAAGGTTTTTACGTGGTTGGGGCGTTAACTAGCCTTAGTCCACGAGTCTGTATATAAATCTGTATTAGAGCTAGAATAAGCTTTTACAATGGAGTTGTTTTACTGTATTTCAGCAGAGTTTCTGCCCTTTTTTCTCTTTTTCTATGGAGCATTACAACTTATATTTATAGAATGAGGGGGACACCAGGTTTGGGCCGGGCCTGACCCGGGCCCATTTGGAATATGTGTACAGGGGGCCTTCCTAGTAGAGGTCCGAGCTAAAAAGATATATAGTACATCAAGCCCAAACCAGCTCAGGCCCAATTAGTTACCCTGAGATGCAAGCATTCTCCCGACAAAACGGCACTTTGGCTCTGACCACTTCGAATCACGAGGCAGATTCAGGGGACAAGACCGGTCAGAGTACTTGGCTGCGCAGTCCTGACATGCCAGCAGACAATCCCAAGGAGACCCTTTCTGCAGGTGAAAAGTGGGGGGACAAGACCCACGCGAAATGAGGCGCCTACAGTGTCCTGGACGCCTGGCCCATAGCCTGGGGATGAAGCGGTCCAGGTTAGTTTACCTTGGGCCCGCTGCGTTTACTTCGGGCCCGGACCATTCTGGGCCCGAGAGCGGGACGCGATGGACGCGATGATCCGGGGCACTCCGGACAGTGCCGGGACCGTTCGAGCCGAATCATGAACCCGGAGGTACTTCCTGGACCTTTCTACACAGGCCCAGTCCATAGTCCGCGGGTTGGGCCCAAATACCGAACCGGCCCCTCTGACCGTGGGCCGGGGCGAGGGCCCAAAACCCTGAGAGGAAATGGGGATAACAGAGATTGATAGTTACCAATTGTTATTGTGATTAGAATTATCGTTAAGGCTCAAAACTGAGGTTCGTGCTCGAGACCACTCTTTATTTATCGCTCGAGATTCGAGGTAAGAAAACTCCACCATGTGGTTGTCATTGGTAACTAGTTATCATAAGAGGGTGACGAGCCTTCAGCGGCCCCCAGCAGATCATGGATCGGCTGGCAGCTGAGATTGGGTTCCGGCCCAAGCTGGGGCAAGACACGACTCCGCTTGCTGTAGACTTGTTGGCCCAGGTGGGGAATAACATATCCACCCTTCAGCTGAAGTGTTATGCCACGTTGGCTAATAGGGACACACTCTTTGTCTCCCAAGCCATCAATCATCAGGCCAATGCGGTAAGTCCTATGAACTTCCTGGTTTCCTTTCTTTATCACCCTTATTTTTGGTGTTATTTCTAACTCTACTTTGGTGCATGATGCTTTGTTGGCTCACAGGAACATGGAGTTGGTGTCCGAGATGGCGATGAAGCTGGAGATGGCCCAAAAGGAACTAGAGGGGGATGTCAATTAGTAGGAGACTGCCAGGGAGGCCCTTGCCAAGGAGACCACCTGGGTTCAAACCGAGCATGAGGAGGCCCTGGCCAAGAGGAATGCTGAGCACAAGAAATTTATGAAGGCCCTGGAGGTGGAGCTATCTCGTGCTCGCGAGTCAGAGGCTTCTACCTAGGCGTTCTTGAAGGCAGTCGAGGTCCAGCTTCGCCAGGAGCGGGAAAAAATTGCATCTCTCGAAAGGCAGAACCAGGCTTTAGAGGCCATGGCTGAGTTAGAAATGAAGAGGAGCGAGGAGGCTCGCAAGGAGAAGGAGTAGGCTGATGAATTGCTGGAGGCCACTTTTGACGAGGTCGTTTACATGGCCTAGTTCCAAGATAAAAACATGAACCATCTCCTTTATCCGGATCAGGCTGCTAAGAAGGCCGAATTTAAAGCGAAGGAAAGGGAGGATGCGACGCTTCTTGCTGGGGATCAGCAAGGTGAAAATGCTCCGGACATCCCTGATCAGAATGAAGCCCAGGCCTGAGCCTTTGTATTTTAGTTTAGGGCTCCCTCTTTTTCATCTTTCCTTTATCTTTGTAAACATACATATTTTTTAAATTGCGAGGATGCGTCTGAGACAATTTCTTATTTCTCTGTCATGTTATTATATTGGTTTTTGTCCTTACACATTATTTCCCGCTTTATATTTATTTATTTTTCCTCAAAAATTCACCAAGGGTTTAGCCAATTTGCATGAATTAGGGTAAAATGTTGAGTCCTAGTCCCCATGGCTAGGACCATTAGGGAAAGATTGTAGAAGGTAACTGCTTTGTCCTAAGACCAAAGTTTAGGTCTCGACGACCTGGATTGTCTTAGACTTTACCGAATATAGCTTAATTTATTTATCCTAACTTTATCATTCAGATCCCAACGTCCTGGACTGTAATGGAATTCTCAGATATAACTTAGTTAATTAACTTGTTCTAGACCCAATGTTCAGGTTCCAACGACCTGGACTGTAATGCCCCGGATTCCCTATTATGGTTAATGGATGGATTAGTAGGCCGGGAGGGCCATAACTGTTTAATTACGCCATTAAATGTGTTTATGCATGTTTATGAGAATTATATTATCATATGATGTTAAATGCATGCTTGTGAGTCCACATTTGTTTACAGGGGTATTATGGTAATTTGGCCCGTTGAGGGTATAATTGAATATTTGTTGTATGTTAATGATATATTGTGAGACCACATTATAATGTGGATTGGTTCGAGAATTTCGACATGAGACGATCCTTAAACATGATTTATCGGTTTGGTCATAACAAGTTTGAGCTCGGGGCTCGGGGTGAGTCTCGGGGTGATATTAAAGGTTATAGAGTTACCGGGGATTTTAGGGTAACGGGTTATGAAATATCAGAGTTTGAGGATATTGAGATTAGCGGGAAATGGGAAGCGTTAATTATGATTAACGGGTTAAGTTAGAAGTACCAATTTTGCCCTTGGGGTGGCTTTAGAGGCTTAAGATGACATAAGGGGTATTTTGGTCTTTTTAGGGGTGGATATATGTGATGTTTGATAGCTGAAGGTTGTAGAACAAAACAGAGCAAAACAGGGGTTTGCTTCCTCCATACCCGTACATCACCTTCTTCATTTCTCCTTTGAGAGTTTTGAGTTCTTGGTGGGAGTTCAAGCTAGGGAACCTTAAGGGCTGGATTGGAGACTTGATTTGGCTTGTGAGGGAGGTTCAAGACAAGTTTCAAGGTGAGTTTTGGCCATTAAACACAGCTGGTACTCTATTTTTGTTTATAGTTTTCAATTCATGTTCTTGATGTGGGAAGTATGAATCAAAGGAGGTTTTTGGTGTTAGTTGATTGGGGTTTGGTGTGAGTGAGATAAGGATGTTGTAAGGGGGTTTTATTACATGTTTGGAGGAGGTTTTATGATGGTTTGAGAGGCTAGTTTGAGAGAAAAACGCGCAGGGTTAAAATTCTGGTGCGTGTGGCCGACTTAGCTGGCCTGGGCTGGGCGCCGCGGCGCAGCAGGGGAGCGTCGCGGCCCTTGGCGTTTGGCAGAGGGAGAGCCCTCTCTGTTTGAGGGTGCACCGCGGCGCAGAAGCAGGGAGGGCCGCGGCCCATAAGGCCAAATTTTGCTAAAAGTGGTTTTTAGCTTAGGGATTCAAACCATAGGCCTCGGGGTTGGACCTAGTACCCGGTTGGGTAGTATTTGAGGTCTCGGGGGCTGGGATTTGGTTTGGGAACCCTCAGTTATCATTTTTATTGATGAATCCTATATTTTGGTTATGACCAGGTGACCGTCGAGGAATTTAAAGGTTGATCGTTCTCAGGGGTCGTTCATTTAATTATTTTCACTCGAACCAGAGGTAAGAAAACAGTGTATAAATACAGTTGCACCCTGTATAGATATATGGCATGTATGGTTTGATGTTTGAGGCATGCTGGTAGATATGTGTGGACATGGATTGCATATTAAATGCTATTGAACGCTGATTACCTGCTTGAGACACTGACTAGTCAGGGACCCACTCTAAAGTCGAGAATCATGCATTGAATGACTCTATAGCATTAATGCCAGACCGACCCTAGGGTCGAGAAACTTATAAGCGCTTGCCTGGCTTATAACCAGATGAATATAGCCAAGGTATATGACCCCGGTGACTGTTTGTCACATGGCTAAGGGACGTTGTCCATAGTTTCGAC
Source organism: Humulus lupulus (assembly GCF_963169125.1). Lineage (NCBI taxonomy): Eukaryota > Viridiplantae > Streptophyta > Magnoliopsida > Rosales > Cannabaceae > Humulus > Humulus lupulus. Next base: position 188,661,469 of record NC_084802.1, read on the forward strand.
TCCAGAGTCGTGAGGAAGGTTATGTTGGTGACTAAACACCATACACCTGTCCTAAACAACTTATGAAAGATTCATTTCTCAGTTAAGCCCTGGTGACCCTATCGTCACATGGCTAGAGGGAGCGATGCTCATTATTGTGACTTTTGGCTATTGTCACCTATTTGTTGGACTGATAGTCCTGAATGGTTATTATGAACGTTGTTGATATTATATCATGTCTTGCTATGTTTTCTTGCTGGGCCTTGGCTCATGGGTGCTATGTGGTGCAGGTAAAGGAAAGGAAAAGCTTGGCCAGCCTTGAGTGGAGAGCTTGGGCGATGTAATGTACATACAGGGCCGCTTGACTGCCACGGTCGAGGAGTTCTCAGAGGGACTAGGGGTTTACCCTATTTTTGCCGCTTAGGCCGGCGGGGATTGTAAATGTGAAACTGTAACAACTCTTTTGTATTACGAACTACTTGTAAACATTTTAAAAGGTTCATGAGCAGTTTATTTACTTAATGAAAAGTGCCCTTTCCTTTTTACCGGTTTTACACCTTAACCTGTTAACGATACTTAGATCACGTTTTTTAGCCAAAGGACTCGGGTAGCGAGTCAAATTTCCGGTTCACCGTTCTCCGTAACTGTTATGGGGTATCCAGGGCGTTACATGGACCGTTAATGTAACGACCCAAAAATGCTAATAGGGTTTAGTGCCTTGATTAGCATGCCGGGAGGGTATAATTGGATATATGTTTGTGTTTAATTGGTTAAATGCGTGACTATGTGGCATGCATGATTTATGTGATTATGTGAATGTATTATATCAATGTTTATGAGCATTAGATATGCATGTGGACCCTTTACTGTTTATAAGGGCATATTTGTGATTTTGGCCCGTTAAGGGCACAAATGTGATTATATGTGATAAACGATTGAGACCACATTATTATGTGGATATATTTGTAGTATATGGCTCGAGGCGATCCTAGTGAGCGGATTAGCGGAATAGTCACAACGGGGTTTAATACCCGGCTTAGGGTGAGCTTGGGGGTGTTTTGGGAAGTTTCATGTATATTTGGGGTATATTGAGTAACGAGCAAGTATTTGGTAATTAGTTGGGCATGGCAGGATTAATTGGGAACTTATAGGACGACTTGAGGAATTAGCAAGTATCAGGAAATGACTATTTTACCCCTAGGGGAAATTAGGGGGTTGGGGAAAGCTTAAGGGCAATTTGGTCTTTTAGAGCTAAGGATAATCTCAGTGGAAATCTTAGACAGAACCAGAATATTCTCAAACATTTCCTCAGCTCTCACTCTTTTTCATCATATACGGTTTCTCTATCCCTCTCTAGAACCTAAGGGATTTTGAAGGTTTGAAGGAGAAAACTCAAGGGATTGGAACTTGGGCAATCTGGAGAATTAAAGCTAGGTTTAGCTAAAGAAGGACTCTGGGGATCAAGCTATAATTGAGGTAAGAATTCTATCCTCTCTGTTGGAATTTAAGTTTGCTAGGTTGAATTCTACTGTGTTATTGTTAGAAGTTAGAGTTTGCATGAGTTTTGGTTTCCAAGTTGGTTTTGGGTGTTTGAGGTTATATATGATGGTTGGGACATAAGAATATGTTTTTTGGGTTCAATTCTGAGTTTCGCTGAAGTTTGGGGTTGAGTTTTAAGGTTTAGACTCGATGAAAAACGCTGGAAAAAGTGGAATTTCTAGGTTTGGGGCCTCAAGCTGTGGCCCTGTTCTTCAGGCGCCGCGGCCTGCGTGCTTAAAGAGGCTGGGATGCCTCTGTTCGCCAGGTGCACCGCGACCCAGGAGGGAGCAAGTCGCAGCCCGTGCCCTCTAGTAGGGAGGGCTGGGTCTCTGTCTTAGGGGCGGGTCACGACCCTTATGAGAAAGTCACGGCCCTAAATAGAAAATAAAGGGCAACCAATGTTTTAAGCTAGGGGAGGCTTGGGGATTCAAACCTAAGCGCTCGGGATGAATTCTACTACCCAATTTATTAGAATTAGAGGTTCCAGAGGCTAGTATTTGTTTCCTAAACATTTATTTGGATTAGAGGTTGATAGTTACCCATTGTTATTGTGACTAGAATTATCGTTAAGGCTCAGAGCTGAGGATCGTGCTCGAGACCACTCTTTATTTATCGCTCGAGATTCAAGGTAAGAAAACTCCACCATGTGGTTGTCATTGGGATTGAGATTCCCTGTAATTGAATATATTCATTTTGTGGGTTGTATATCTTTTATGTGGATTATGGAAGTACGACCTAAGGGTGTCGGGACTGATGATAAGCGTATTACATGCAGCTTGGCCAAAGTGAGTCGGGGCCAGCTAAATAATCAGAGGACTCGGCCTAAGCGAGCCGGGGTCAGCTAAATAAACAGAGGGCTCGGCCTAAGGGTGTCGATACCTGAACATTTGTATCACTGATTGAGATGTATGTTTGAGATTACATGTTTATCGTTGTTTAGATTAGTGCTTGTACTCTGTTGAATAATTGAATTAATTGGATTAAAGTTAATTAACTGCTACTGCTACTATATGTGCTTGCTGTTTATGGTTTTCTTGCTGGGCCTTGGCTCATGGGTGCTACGTGGTGTAGGTAAAGGCAAGGGTAAGATGGACCAACCATGAGTTGGAGAGCTCTAGGGCCGAGGTGTACATTGTCAGCTGCTCGTTCGCCACAGCCGAGGGATTGTACAGGGACAAAAAACATAAAACATGTATTTTTCCATTAGAATGGCCTTTGATTGTATATAACTTTTGAAAGTTTGTAAATTTGTTCTTTAAACCCTGTTTTTGGGATCTCATGTGATAAACATTTATTTTAATGAAATTTTTTCGTTTATGACCAAAATCTTTTAACCCTAACTTGATTATGACTTTAGGAACACATCTTTATTCAAATGACTTGATTAGCAAGTCTTGCACTATTTTAAACACACAGTGTAACAGTCTTGGTTATCCAGGGTGTTACAGGTAATGAAAGGTAGGAAAACAAATGGGTTGTATGTTTTAGAAGAAAAACAATGCCCATAGCAGAAGCAGCTATTGTCAAGACTCAAGAAAATGAGATGCAACTATGAAATCAAAGAATGGGGCACATTAGTGAGCAAGGATTGAGAGAGCTTCACAACAAAAGTGTCATTGAAAAATTGAAGCCATGTGTATTACCCTTTTGTGAGTAAGTTCATTCTGAACTGTGGGGGCCAAGCAAGATCCATACATTATTAGGTTAACACTATTTCCTATATATAGTTGATGATTATTCAAGACGTGTTTGGGTATACTTGCTTAGAACCAAGGATGAATGCCTAAAACAATTTAAAATATGGAAAAATTAGGTTGAAACTAAAACCAACTCTAAAATTAAAACATTGAGAACTGATAATGGCTTAGAGTTTATAAATAATGAATTTGATCTTTTATGTACTACATGTGGCATCACTAGGCATAGAATTGTGGTAAAAAGTCCTGAGCAAAATGGAGTTTCTAAAAGATTGAACCGAACTCATGAATTTGATCTGTTATGTAATAAAGTTAGTTCCTCCAAATCCCAACAGAAAACTGTCATAATAGTTAACTAACTACCTAACTCATATCAAGACATTAAGCCTATAAATAGGGGTTTTGTATTCCACTTGCATAGACACAAGAACAGAGATGCAAGATTAGAGAGAGAGAGAGAAAGTAAAAGAGATTAGCTTGGGAACTTTGGGATATTTTATTGAGAAGCACACCTATTTTGAAAGTGCTTGCTCCCGGGAGAGAGTGTGAGGAAGAAAAATACTTTGTAATTGAGATAAGCTTTCTGTGAAGTTCAGCTGTAATGGTGTACTCATTTTACCTCATATTTGAGTGAATAAAGAAAAAATACACACTTTTTAAAAATACTATTTTCAAAGTTTCACAACTACAAAAATACGATCTAAGGAAAAACAACTAAAAAATAACTTGAAAATAATTTACTGCATCAACCTAAAATAAACTTAAAAAAAATAATATAACAAAACAACTGAACATCAAAAAAAAAAAAAAAAAACTAAAAACAACATTAAAAACAACTCAAAAAATAATGTAAAAATTTCTTTAAAACCGTAAATTTAAAAAAAATTATATTATAGCGTAAAAATGTAATTTTTTAGCAAAATTAAGTATTTTCTCTAAAAGTCTCCTTGATCTATCCAATGGTTAGCTTAGCTAATCCAAAATTACATAAAGAAGAGAAAAATAAAAATGAAGTAATATTATATACCTTTTAGAAAAGCGGGGGGAAAACGTAATCCAATTACTAATTAAATATTTAAAATTATGATAGTAATTTATAATTTGAGTTAGCTAACAACTACATACTTTATAAATAATTGATGATAATATGACTTACCGCACACACATTTGTTTAAAATGGAAACATAATAAATTGAATATATATATAAGACAATTTTTTTTTTTTTTTTTTTATAGGGGCTTAACTTTAAGCCCTATCGGTAGGGCTCTCAGTATTTCTCGACCTGTGAACAGTTTTTGGTGCGACTTTTTTTTATGACCGTGTATATTGTAGCTATTTAGAGCATCTTGCAAATTTTCAGAAAATTTCGAATAGTTTACAGTACCGAAAACTAGGTTCAAACATGTTGTTTTCCACGCGCATAAAAAAAATTAGTCACGTGTGTAACAACATGTTTGAACCTAGTTTTCAGTACTGTAAACTATTCGGAATTTTCTGAAAATTTGCAGGATGCTTTAAATAGCTACAATATACACGGTCATAAAAAAAACCGCGCCGAAAACTGTTCACGGGTTGTAAACACTAAGAACCCTACCAGTAGGGCTTAAAGTGAAGCCTCTATAGGAGAATTCCCATATATATATATACATATATTGAAAGAAGATTTTCAAGAAGATGATGTGACACTCTAAAATCTATTCAAATGACTCTTTCTATTTCATCTTTTAATCTAATTTTTTTATTCATTTTATGAATTAACATAATAATAGTATTTTTTTTATTCATTTTAATTAAAAAAAAACAGTTACATGTAACTAATTAGTATAAATTTAGTTACACATTAATTTAAATGAAAATAAAATATTTATAAGATGTTATTATTTAAATTAATAATATTATATATAAAAATATCATGATATTATTTAAATTAATAATATTATATAAAAATATCTCTTCTTGAACTATCAAAAACAATAAATTATATGCACGTTTATTATATATTAGAATTTGAGTCGTTATGTAGTTATTCTTATCCTATTTCAATTGCTTAAGAGAATAGTAATCAATAATTTTAATTTTAATGTAGAATTTTCTTTCCGTGTGTATATATATAAATGAATATATGTGTATATATATACACACATTGTATATCTTCCTTAAGTTTTTCGTATATTATACACAAGTATATGACTTTTAATGTATATCATGCATATTTTCATACACTCATGAATATCAAATTATCTTCACACTGCAATATTTCAAAAAATATTTTCAAGTAAGTTTTGTGCACCTGACAAATGTAGAGATAACTCATTGATTGAGACCCGCAGGTTACGTAATAGTTTTCAGTTTTCTATATATCTATTTTTTTAATTATATTATAATTATGTTTTTTATTAAAAAATGAATAGTTGTACAAAATATTATATTATTATCATCATTCATCAATATTAATAATTGTATTTTTCTCTCCTTTGATATTTTATTAACCTTGTGACAATACGAAATTACTAATCGTATTGTTTGGATTTGCGATTTGTTTTCCCTATAGTAAATAAATATTTTCTAGATTGTAGTTTTAGTGGACATTCCCACAGCAACAAAAGATGCAGATGTTGATGTGAAGCACGAAAAATTATTTTTAGAAACAAGGATCACATTATGAATTAAAAAGAGTATTAATAAAAATAAATAAATAAATAAATTTAAAAAAATTTAAAATGGAATAAATCATTTTCAAGTTATAGATATTCATGTGCTTAAACAAGTGACACCTCTAATTTATGATCGATGATGACAACAACAACAATAATAATAATAATAAATATAATAAATGTTTATTTAAATTGTTTATGTTTTTTTAATTTAAATGTAATAGTTTTACAAAAATATATCTTAAGAACATATATAATTTTAATTTGATTTATTTCAATGATATATATTTTGAATTTAAATTTGATTAGATATTTAATTACCACAACTATTTAATTAAATTATAAATATAAGTATTTTTTCTCATTTTTTATTTTACTTTTCTAATTTATGGCTATTAATTAATTAATTAAATTTTTTTTATCTATTTTATCTTTTTTCTCATTTTTATTTTAATAAAAATGATAGTAGATAAAAATATCTATATGTAATAATAATAAAATCTATGTATTTATATTTTAACTTTTTGACAAAACAAGGGATCCAAATGTTAGTTTTTAACAATAAAAGATCCAAACGGGTAATCAACCAAATTACATGTGATTCAAATAATCTATTATTTTTATATTCCTATTTTTAACATTTTGACAAAACTCAAGGTCCACAAGTTAATTTAAAAAAAAATAAAGGGTCCAAATGGAGAAACGGCTAAAATACAAGGTTCAAAATGATGTGAACCCTTATAGAAAACATAAATTATATATACTTATATAATTTACATTTTATAATTTTTTTTAACATTTTGAATAAATATATGATCTAAAGGTTAATTTTTTAAAATAAAGAATAAAACGAGTAATTGACCAAAATATAGTGTTCAAATAATCGATTTATCTATTCCTATTTTAACTTTTTGACAAAACTTGATGTCCACATTTAAAAATAAAGGTTCCAACGGGTACTCGACTAAAATACAAGGTTCAAAATGGTGTGAACCCTTACAGAAAATAAAAAATATATAAATATATAATTTAATTTTTATAAGAAGTTTGAACCTTTTAAATAAATACATGGTCCAAAAGGTTTATTTTTAAAAATAAAAGGTCAAAATGGGTAATCGGCAAAAATACAGTGTTCAATAATCAATCTATCAATTCCAATTTTTAACATTTTGACAAAATACGATAACTAAAAGTTAATTTTTAAAAATAAAAACTTCAAACTGGTAATTGACCAAAATAATCTTACACAAAACATAATTTTTCGTATGCATTATTTAGACTTTTTATAAAAAAAAATCACGCAAAACGTATAAGAATAATAAATAAAAGCACATGTACAATAAGTTTTTTGAACTTTATTTTCGGTACTTTAATTTATCATAATTTTTCAAAAACCTACAAGAAGTTTGCTATACAGTAAACACCATCATGAAAAAAAAATTATGGTCAATATGTATTTACATGTCCACATAAAAAGCATGTTGTACGAGTATGATGAAAATTTATTACTACTCTACTATCTCCCAAAAAATATTTAAATATATATTTTTTAATAATTACAAAATATTGTGTAGATAATTACATAAATTAATTCAACATGTACTATAAACTTAGGTACGCACCATTTATGTTCTAATTATATGTGGTCAGTTAGTGGTAACCGGTAAGAGAGGGATTTTTATTTTATTTTTCTTAAGAAAAGATAAATTTCTTTTTTTCATATAGCAAATAATAACAATAATAACTATAAAATAAAATAAAATTGATAGGGGGTGTGCAACCGTGTAAGGAGATTAATAAATTATTGATTAAACCGAAATAATTACCTTGTTTGGACCTTTAAAATTTTAAAAGGGAAAAAAAATAAAATTTTAAAAATTCTATTTTATCATGTTTAAATTGAATCAATAAATTAAGAATTCTTTTCTAGAAAAATTAAAATTAAAATGTAGTATAATTTTTTAAAATTTAAAATAATTGTAATTATCTAAAAAAATAAAATATTAAAAAAAAATCTCTTATTAAAGTTATAAAAATACATTTTCCTCAATTTTTTCACTTCTATTTTCCCTCAAGGTCCAAACAAGACCTAAAACTAGAAGCAAAATTCACTGGAGACGCATAACAAATAGGAATTTTAGCAAGACTAAAGTCATTTTGCTTGCTAAAACTGCAATATTTATACTAGGGGTGCTCATGATCCAATCCAATCTAATTACTCCAAACCAATCCAACATAATCCAATTATAAAATATTGGATATTCAATTACAATTGAATTGGATTGGATTTGTAAAGTTAGATATTAATTGGATTTGATCAGATGATTGATGAGACTATGGAAATCCAATTAGGAAAAGATACAATCCAATTATAATTAAAAAATTTATATTATTTTCATATATATATATATCATATTAATTATAAATATATTTAATTTTCTTATTTTTTTTTAGTTTTTAACACTTTGGAGATGTTATTGTTATTGTTTTCATGTTAAGTTTATTATAGCACTTTCGTTATTAGTTTTGACATATTATTAATAAAAATTTAATGAACTTAATGTTGTAAACTTGTATTACAATGACTTAATGAGGCAATTGTAAATACTTAGTTTAGTATTATTACTATACATTGTCTAGTTTTTTTGTATATTTTTTTTACTTGTTAATTTTTTTAATATTAAAATTTAGGTTCTAAGATAAAATAACCGATCTAATCCAATTACAATTGGATTGGATTTTTAGGCCAAATCGTATTGAATTTGATGATGATTTTCAACATTCGAACTTTAATTGAATTGAATTGGTTAGGAGTAAAAATGTTGAATCAGATGAGCCCTAATTTATTCTGAAGCAAAATTGGATCGTTTTATTTTATGTTATAGTACTCATAAAAGCTCGTGACGTGCCAATTTTTTTTTTTTTTTTTAAGAATGAGATTATCACTATAATAGGCTGAACAGCCAAAGAACAATACATACTAGGAATAGGAATTGGAATGATGCAAGGCCGTACACATTAGGGAGACCAGGTCATTACAGTTTAGTATTCTCCTAAGTGCTATAAAGTTTTTTGTTTCAACAGAAGATTTCAAAAGTTTTCATTAATTTTAAGCTTTTGGAAACAAGAAACAAAAAAACCAAAAATGAGACCTACAAACTTGACATTATTGCTCATTAATGAGGAATTTTTTTTTTTTTTTTTAAAGAAGAACATTCATTCAATGGTTTAATGAGATAAAATTTTACAGGTCAAACAAAAGTAAGATCACACAAATTTTATAAAAAGATGACCAAACAAACGACAAACTATACCGATTATAATATAAAAAACCCAAGAATCAAGACCTCCAAATACGAAAAGACAGATGATAGGAGAGTCATGAGCAAAGATTTTTGTATCTTTGGTAATAGAGATCTTAGTTGTATTGAGTCATTATTGAGAAGAAGAAAGTGAGAGTGTTAATGCATTGTTAAAAAGTGGGATATATTTATGGAATTGAAAGAAATGATTTATAATAATCAAATTCCAGATCCGTTTTCATTCCAAAACTAAAAAGAAAAGATTTTTACGAATTATTTATGTGTTGTGCAAAAAATATAAATGCGTCACTAAAAGTACTTATTTTGCGTTGTGAAATTTTTGTAACGCTTTTAAGTGTCTCGAGCTATCGTCGCCATAACTTCATAGCCAAAAGTCTAAAAAGGACATTTGGCCACCACATAAAAATGAATGTTTTTTTAATCAATTCAAAATCTTGAGGAAGAAACTAAAAGAGAGAAATTGTGTTTATAGTACACCATTTTCAGGGAACAAATTGACACTCAAAGGACTTCAACGAGAGAAAAAAAAAACTTATTTCTAAATGATATTAGTATTTTTTGTTTCTTCTTCATAGTTTGAGCAAAAGGAATAGCTCATTTAGCATATAAAAAAGATTAGAACTATATTGGTCTTCTTAATTATATATTGTTAATGATCAAATTTGTCTTTGAATTCTGATTTTTTTTCCTTGAGTTTTTTTCTTCTTCCATTTTTTATGAAATAATCTCCTTTTACCAATATCACTCTCTCTTTTGGATACTCATCCAATCCAATTCATTTTTTTTTATAAGTTTAACCAATTTAATTACAATCTAATTATATATTATTCAATTTTGAAAATCCTCATCTAATGCAATTCAGTTTGGCTATGACATCTAATCTAATTACTTGGATCGGGTTGATTTTTCTAATCAATTTTTAAAAAATTAAAAGAAAAAAATATTAAATAATTATAATACATAATATTAAATTATTATTATTTTTTTGTTGAGAACATGGTAATATTGAATATTAATAATTAACTATATGTGTATATTTTAATAAATTTCAATAACCAATAAAAATTGACTTTTATTTTTAAATATTTTAATATATAGTATAGATTAAATCAAATTTAATTGAATTTATGATAATATTGGCCAAGGCGAACTGATTCAATCAAATTATAAGTCAATATTTGACATCTAATAATCTAATTATAATTGAAAATTTAATTTATTCTATTTGAATTGAATTGAATTCATTCAGAGCACTTGTATTTGCTGTCACCCATCTCCTCATAGTCCACACATGTTTTTTTTTTCTTTTTCCCTTCAAAACTAACTCCAATAATAAAGCTATGACATTGTAAATGAGGTGTCGATTTTCGATACGCATGACCAAAATTAATTAATAAAGAAGGGCTAATTTCACTACCCCAAGCGTAGTAGTACTAGTACTACTACTAGTAGTAGTGATACATACAGACAAAGCCAGGAACTTTTGAGGCTTGGTGGAGAAAGTGACATAGTGACTATGAGAGAACCAATTAATGTCCAACAAAAAAAGGTAATATTTTAAATAGAATAATAAAAAACAGAAAAGGTCGCAAATCATCTCAAAGTTGAATGCCCACTATTTACAGTGTTATCATTTTAGTGGAGAAAACCCTTGATGTGTGGTTTTGGATAGACATGTTGTGGAAAGTTAATTATATCATTAGATGATGTGACTTTACTTTTCTATGTTAAGCGGTTTCTATCGCTTAATTAACCCCTTTTAATAAGGTTTCTTGCCCAAGTTTTAATTACTTCAATTTCTGTCAGTGCACGAGTTCATAATTATTATCTTAATACAACTCATATCCTTTATTTGCAGACTAATAAAGTTGAACAACAACTAAAGATAATGACTTCCAAGCAAAAAAAAAAAAAAAAAAACGAAAGACTTGATATTAAGATAAAGATTAAGCCCTTTATTGCATATTTTCTTTTAAAGCATGCTTAAGAAGAATAATCAGTCCTAGTTGCATGTACATATTGCCGAGTTTACAAATTTCAACAAAAGGGTTTGACCAGAAAAGTGAGACGAAAAAAAAGAAAAAAACTTAATTAGCCATGATCAATCAGCACATGTACGTTATTAATAAGTACATACTTTTAGGGGGGTATTTTTTTTTAAGAAAAATAAAAAGAAACAACCCATTATTATTAGTGGGATAGTGCTTTTATGAAGTTGTAATCAAGTGTGTATATATATAGGTTATTTTTTTTTTATATATATATATATCATTTTAAAAAAGGTAGCTACAGTTAAGATGTGTATAGTTTAGCTTGGTTTGTAGTTGCTTCTAGAGCCAGATGTTGGAGAATCAAGCAACTATTATCTGGATGATATCCTAACAAGAAACCCAATGAAGTTGTTTATGACTATCCAAGCACCATAATTTGACCACCCATTAACAATCAAGTGGGCATGATTAACCAATGCCCTCTTATCTTTCTCTCTCCACACACTATGCAATATTATTAATATTATTATTATATTTATATAATAAACACAGGGGGAAGATTCATGTTGGGTGCAAAATCTTGAGATTCCCTCTTACTTTTTCTCACCTTTTGGAGTCACATGACTTTGAGCTTGGCATGATTTAAGGAAAGTAAAGTAAAGTAAAGTAAAGGAGAACAGCGTACATTAATTATAAATATATTTATTTATGTATGTATGCCAAGTTAAGTTTAAGTAATAATGTCGAGGGAGAGAAATAAATATAATTAGGTTTAGATGAATAAATAAAGAAGAAGAAAACACACACACAACAATGTGATATGTGTCTTTGTTCGGCTCTCCTCAGAATATTATGGCGCAAATCTATGGCCACTTTGTCCTTGCTCTGCTGGCTACATGTTCTACACTACTTCTTCTTCTTCTTCTTGTTATTATGAGAGAGAGAGAGAGAAAGAGACAGATTGATTAATAATAATAATATATTAACTGCAGATCTGCTCCTTAATTAGGGTATCATCATACATACAGCATTAGTGCTTAATCATTCGGCCATTGCTGAAAATGGAGCCAACTTTTGTTTTTATATATATATATATAGGGAGCGATTATAACGCATTCTTTTTTTTTACAATACTGGTGTATCATTTTTCTATTTCGGTACCTGAATAGTTATAATCTCAAATTTTTTTATATGATGGTGTACATTATAGCTATATAGAACATCTTACAAATTTTCAAGAAATTATGAATAAATTATGGTATCGAAACAGCGTCTAAAATGTTTGTTGCACGCGTGCCTGTTTTTTTGTGTACGCGTGTAAAATTTGACAGTTTGAACTCTGTTTTTGGCTTCGTAAACTATTCAGAATTTCTTGAAAATTTGCAGGATATTCTAAATACCTACAATGTACACTGTCATATAATTTTTTTTAAATTATAACTATTCAGATGTCGAAATAGAAAAAAGATGCATCGGTGTTGCAAAAAAAAAATGATGTATTGTAGTCTTTCCCTATATATATATATATATATATATATATATGGCAAATAATTTTGTAAAATTGATAAACCAAAAAAATATATATATATATATTCTTTTGTTTGTTATGTTAGTTATAAGTCAAAAACTTGATAAGAGTCGATTGATTCCTATATATAATTACCCACGAAAATCACTAAACCTACAGAATTGTTGTATTGAAGGATAATAAGATGGGGATTGGCCTACGAGCGTTGGTCAAATTTTAGATGAATACTTTACTGAGAATATGTTATACCAAGGAGTATAGATGAGAACTGAATTAGGAATAGGATAGGCCATCCCAACGACGCCGTACTTTTCTTGTGCCGTGTGGCGTGTGCTAGCTTTAGCAACAAAGGGCGACCTTAGCACCTACGATTAATGCCTAGAACTATATATCTTAAAATTTGAGGAGATATATACATTGATTAAAAAAAAAAAAATTAAAGGATAATAACATTTTGGTACTTGGAGTAGTTGTAGTCTTAATTCATATAATTTTATTGAAACTAATTATTTCACTCACTACAACAAAATTGAGTTTTAGCGTCATATTGACGCTAAAGTTAATAGCGTTAGTTGAGCCACTGACGCTTATGCTTATGTTGCCTTTGGTTCCTATTTCTACGTTAGTGTGAAACTAATGCTAAGACTCCATTAGCGTCAATGTGAAACTGTCGTTATACATATGCCAAACTACAGAACAAAAAATAATAATAAAAAAACGACATAGCAGTTTAGTCTAGCCAATCACATTTATCAAAACTGAGACCTATTGTTTTAAAAAATATATCACGTCACTTTGTGTAATATTTGAGTGTATATTTTGAATTAATGAATGAGAGAAACTTACACCACTTAATCTAGCCCTAAGTGGCAAGATATTCTCTCATCTTCATCTATATTATTTACAAGATAAAATTTTAGAACTTTGTAAATAATTTGTTTGATTATAATTTATTATTTACAAATCAGCAACTCATTTAATGTTTTTGTTTAATTTTGTTTATTCAATCTAATATTATAATATTATACTTAAAGTATACTATAGTATTATAATTTTTGTGAACCAAAGCTGTCATTATTATTATTAGGGATGTAAACAAAATTAAAAAAAATTAAAACTTGTTTGACAAATCAACCAACTTTAATATAGATTTTTTAAGCCATACATATGTTATGTAAGCAAATATAAGTGATATATTCAATTTTAAAAATGGTAAAACTCATTTAACTTTTTTTTTTGGCAAAAATAAATTAATTACGTCCATGGGAATTAGGATTTTTTTGCCAGGAAGTAAGATGGAACAAAATTGATAGATTCGTTGATTTTGTTTTTGTTTGAAAAGAAAAATGAGATTGGTGTTATTGTACGGTGTAGTAGTACCATTGTCGGCAAGTGAGGCTACGAAACGGCTCAAAAAATAGGAGCCCTAATTTTTTTTTTTTTGGATATATATAATTGTATATTAATATATTATTAGTTAAAAAAAACATGTTAGACTTTATGTTTTATCCCGTTACTTGTTTGAATTTTGTGTTTTAGTAAATTACTTTTTTGACCATGTGTTGTGTAAAATAATTCAAATAGACTCCTAAAGCTAATTTTAATCAAAGTTTTTTGAATTAAAATCACAAATAATTCACTAAACTAACAATTTAGAACAAAAACACAATCATTTTGCCTAACAATTGTGTAGTTATATTTATTTTTTTGTTGATCAAAATTAAGTTTATGGACCTATTTGAACAAATTTACAAATAATATGGTCCAAAAAATAATTTATTATAAATAACTACAATATACATGGTTATAAAAAAAAATCGTGCCAAAAACTGTTCACGGATAAAAAAATACTGAGAACCCCTCTTATAAGACTTAAAATGAAGCCCCTATAAAACAATAAAATTATCCTATGTGTATATATATGCCACTAACAAAATAATGGAAAAAAAAGAGAGAATAAGATGGGTGTTAAGTAATACCTGTATTGCTTTTTGTTTCATCTTTAGTCTACTGTGAAATAATTGAACAGATGGTCGAGGACTCTCACTTTTTGTTTTTATCCACAACCAAGCTCAACTATTAAATAGATTTTATACAGAGGACACATATAAAGTCTGAGTTGTGCAATGAGATGGTGAATCATTAAAATTAGTTTGGTCATCACCAACCATAACCTCATTTAAAATTAATTTTATCTTCATTTTTTCATATTTTTCACTTTAAATTATTATTTCATCTCCAAATACTATTTTAAATTTTACTTCAAAAAAACAAAAACTTTTTTTTATTCTTTTTAATCATCAATAAATAATTTAACTAATTAATAAACATTAATTTTATACATTAACATATATAATTAAGTAATGATAATTTTAACACTAAAAATAATATTAATGGACTTAACTTAAATTGCTGCATTATGAAAATTATACATTACATTTTAAAAAAATTAACATTACATCTAAACTAAAAAAATGAAAAGTACAGCAATAATTATACACTAATTTTGTAAATTAGCATTATCCTCTCACAAATGATCAATTAGTGCATATGGAATGCAACTTATTCTAGCTGCAGTTGGAAAATTGAGGGAATGCGTAAGACAAATTGAATATCAAAACCCAAGTGGTGCTTCCCAACAAGATATTGTATGTATATATTAGATGTTTCTTGTTTTTATCTTATATTTATTAAATGTATAGCATTAATTTTCCTTTTATATTGTATTAGATAAGAATTAACAAAAAAATGTTTAAATTCGATCATGTTTGACCTGTCCTTAAAGATATTGAAAATTTTGGAGATGATCATAACAATGTGACACCATACGTTCAAAGACAAAGTAGTCACTTTGTGTCATCACAATCAGAATCTCTTACTACAGAGTCTCCAACATCAGCATCTTCGGGACTATCATCATTTTCTCTTAATATAAATGATGTGAATGTTGGTGGTTGTTCTACTTAACAACCAATTGGAGTAAAGAAAGAAAAAGGAGAAAGGAAAAATGAAGAGCAAACTTCAATTGTTGTTGACACTATAAAGGAAGAACAACGACAAGTTATTGAAATTCTCAAAAAGGCAAAGTGGGGATTCTACTTCGGTTTTTAACTACTTTTTACTTCGTTCCGAACTACTGCGGTTGCGAATTTTAGCGAAAACCGAAGTAAATCAAGCTTAAAAACCGAAGTGTAAAAGCCATTTTTTCTAGGAGTGTAGGAAACAAAATTACCAAATTCAAATGCTACAAATCCAAAATGAGAAAAGATAATTAGGTATGGTATCCAGCAGAAAATAAAATTTTAGGTAAAGATTTAAATTTGATTACCGATCCGATCCTACGTGAGCATTTAAAAATAAACAAATTTTGCAAAGAAGATCTCAACAAGGCCAAACATCTCAACATACTTCTTATAGTATTTGTCATTATTTTAATGATATTGGATGATCTAATAATGATCTTCTAGGTTATTAAGTGATGATCAAGTTTATGTTGGTAGTAAAATTATTTTGTTGTTATTTTTTTTCTTTATAAAAAAATTGTTGTTGTTGTTTAATTATGTTTAATTTCATTTCGTATTTTAAATTTGATAAGTTATTAGTTTTTAATTTTTGTTATTTATTCATGTTATATATACTTTTATTTATTTAATTTATTAGCATAATATAATTCTTAAACTAAAATATAAAACATAAATATTAATAAAAATAAATAATTAAAACATATAATATATATATAAAAGGATATAAATGTAATTAAATAGAATTATTAAGGGTATTTTGGGTAGATTTTTTTTGTCGTTAAATGAATAGTGCTGCATTCAATAATGAAGGAGCACAGTATATATCTTGATAATGAAGATAGATGCATCGTTCGGTTGGAGTGGGTATTTTGTAATATATTTTTTTTAAAATAATGAAAAGGTGATTTGAATACAAAAGTTGGAGATGACCTTAGTCTATAAGTTGTGATTTAATTTATGGTGTTTGCAGCGAACACAGGCAATACAAAAATAAGTTCTCCAACAAAATTTATACGTTGGGTTCATCACTCAATATCAAGTTCAATTATTCAGAGAACCCTAGTCAATGTTAAAAATTTCAATTACAGACAACATAATACAAATTACTAATTGAACAATGAAAGTTAAGGTCAATAAATAAAAAATCCTACTTAACAAATTTCTCCCAATCTCAAATTTTAAGTGGAAAAAAAATGGTGAAATCCACCACACCAAATCCAAACGAAAGCCTAAAAGTTAATACTCGGATATATCGTAAAAACGACACCGTAACTTGGATATCTCGACAAAAAAGCAAAACTACATAATACAAATACATTCAATCGGAATACATACATGTGAAGCCAAAATATATCCCAACAATAAAATCAATTTACCCTATTACCCTTCAAAATTAGCGCTGACAATTCGTGTAAACGTGTCAGATTCGTGTCGACACAATTATGACACAATACGATTAAGGTAAACATGAACACGACACGATTATTAAACGTGTCAAAAATACGAACACAAACACGACACGATTATTAAACGGATCAACACGACATGAACACGATAACACGATTATGATACGATTAATCATAACTATATGAAAAAAATCATAAAACCTATGCAAATTATTCGTGTTATCGTGTCTGACACGATTATGACACGATACAATTATTAAACGGATCAACACGATTATGACACGACACGATTAAGGTAAACACGAATACGACGCGATTATTAAACGTGTCAAAATAACACGAACACAATACGATTATTAAATGTGTCGTATTCGTGTTTACTTTAATCGTATCGTGTCGTATCATCGTACCGTGACCCGGATTGACACCCTTTTCAAAATAACCACTCCATTATTTATTTATTAAAAAATTAAAAAAAATATCAATTAAATACAGTTATTTATAGTATCGAAATCTGTTACACCAGTAAAGTAAGTGAATCCATAAAAAAAATAAAAAACTACAGTATAAAAAGGTTTGTCTCGTGCGAAGGATGTAAAACCTCAAAAGTACACGAGTGACTAAAATAATATATAAATGTTAATTTTTTAAAAAGATAAAAATAAGTCTTATTTTAAATTTTCTGAGAGGCACCCAAAAAGTTAGAACCAGCCTTGATATGTGAGTTGAGTCAATAATGAGATAAAAATTTTCATCGACCCCTGGAATAGGGTAATACTCATAGATACAAAGTAAAGAGGAGCTTACACAAACAATCAGATTGAAGTAAGCTCCTCCTCTGTTTATGGATCCTTATTTCATAACATATTATAAGAACAACATTTGATGGTTGGTTACATATGAAATTTCGAACAAGCTAGGTACATGAAATTTCGACCTTATTAATGCCACAATTTTGGTACATAATTTATTAAGTAAAATATAAATTTCCCATTGATAATCACCATCTGTTTCTGTTCCAAGTATTTAAAGCTGCCAAACCAAAAACAAACACAAAAATTTAGCTTACATTCTCAATATGTATTTACTTTATAAAGAAGAATATAACTCACCTTGTCTAGAAATGGTCCACTCCTTATCCTGGCCCAGGGCCCAAAAGAAATATCCACCCAAGCCCATAGATCTTGCGAACCGGACCTTGAATCTAATAGAAGGTACATCCTCATACCCAATCCAGGAATCTCCACTGTAAGAGTAAAACGACACCGCTTGCTTATCGAATACAGGAACAACCTTATTCTTCTGGTTAAACTCAACTATTTGGGAATAGACCAAAACACCATCTCCTGGCCCGACTCCAACAGCGGGTGCCCCGACCCCATTCTCGTCCGGGTTCTCGAGCTTCCAAGTCCGCCCATACAATGGTAGACCCATTACGATCTTATGGGCCGGTATACCCGATTTGATCCAGGACTGGATTCCGAACGCTGTACTAATATTACTGTTCGGGTCATAAAACGCGGAATGCAACCCGGTAAAGTTTTCCCAAGACCCGTGGTAGTCAAAACACATCGGGCTGACCCAATCCAGATTTTCACCCATAACTTTAGCCGGGTACGATCGCAAGTTGTCGAACAGAAATCTCGAAGCGAAATATACAGCTGAGGTCAAAAGAAGCCTTGGCTTCTTACAAGCCCTGGACTCCAAAGTCAACGCTTTTCGCCATTCTTTGTATAACAAAGCTAAGTTCTCCATGTCCTCGTCGTTCGCAGGGAATTCCCAATCCAGGTCAACACCGTCGAAGCCGTACCTTCGGGCTACTTCAATGGTGGACCGGATGAAAGTTTTACGGGTTCTTCTTCTGCTCGCCATCTTCGAGAACACTGTCGGGTCGTTCCCACCGCCTCCGATCGAGAGGAGAGTTTTCACCGGTGGGTATTGGTTTTGGAGGGAGTTGATGAATTCGGGTATCTGGGTCACGTCTAGAGACGTAATGTTGAGCTTATAAGTTTCGGGATCGGGTAAGAGGAAAGCGTAGTAGATATGGCTGAAGTAGGAGGTGTCAACGGAGGATGCTGGAAATGACCCGAATGAAGGCCAATACGCAGCTCTAACTCCTCTTCGTGGTCGACGAACTGGGTGGGAAACGCGTGGTTTATGAGCCGGCGGGAGATAATCCGGTCCCGGAACAGGTGATTCGACTTGAAATGGAGGTTCTGCTGGAGAAATGGGTTCCACAGGGAATGACTCAGGAGCTGGCCCCGGTGAAAAACCAACAAATGGAAATGACTCGGGAGCTGGTCCAGGTGAAAAGCCAACGAATGGAGATGATTCCGGAGCTGGTCCCGGTGAAAAGCCAACAAATGGAAATGACTCGGGAGCTGGTCCAGGTGAAAAGCCAACAAATGGAAACGACTCGGGAGCTGGTCCAGGTGAAAAGTCCGGCAGGGGGAACATATCAGCCGGAGATTCCTCCGGACCCGGAGATATTGGCGGAGGGAATGAGTACGAGGCTGGTGCCGGTGAGCCGACCGGGATGGGAAGTGTAGCCGGAGAGGAGGGTACTGATGGGTAAGGATAAGGATGATGACGTGGCCGATGTGAATGGGAAGTACTTGGTAAAGAAAACGACATTGAAATTGGAATTGTGGATTGGAAAAGGACAATGATTAGACATGCCTGCATGATTAGTTTTGGACTAGCCATATTGGTTCTTTGATCAAACATAGTATTTTTTTTTTTTATATTTGAGATTATTGTGTTTTATGTTTGGAATTGAATTGTCCAATTGCCTAGTTTGTGTTCGATCGCTATCAATTACATTGTGTTGTGTTTATCTTATATAGTTGTACAAAAGCTGTGGTAGTAGTATCGACAGGAAATGTCAACATTGACATCGTTAACTTAGAAGGTAATTATTTTGTTGTCAAAGTTTCCTATGTGTATATTTGGAGCTCACCTAGGCTAGGGGAAATGAATGGAGAGAGGGGTTCAGATAAAAGAACAACCACAATCAGCCAAATAATCAAATGAGTAGAAATCAAGCCTACTTTTCATTTTGCTGGAATTATGCTGGACAATGTATGTACAATAGCTCTATAGAATATAATTTAGCAAATTTATTGAGAGAGAGAGAGAGACTTTTTTTTTTTGGTCTATTGTACATAGAACTTTCATTGAAGTGACTTGATTGGTTTTTTTTTTTCTTTCTTCTTAATAACATTAGATGAAATTCTAAAATTTAGTGCATCCCAGGAAGATTACTATAACTTTGCACAAGTGGTTTGGACACTTACCACCTAGCTGGGAATGCACTATGAATAATATCTATGATTATGGACCAGTGAACTTGTGGCACAGGTGATGACATGACATCATACCAATTACATTCCTGACATACAATAATGCAACATAGTTTTCAACGTTAATTAATGGAGAGAAATTAAGAAGAAAAAAAAAAGATACACAATACACAAAATAATAACAAAAAAAAAAAATCCCCTTTCAAATCAAACTCGTGTAATATACATAAATCATGCAATATTTATTTATTAGAGTATATATTATGCAACAAATAACGACCTTTACTTGGTTCATCAGTTTGTGCTCATATTATAATTGACATGTACTACCTGTCTTTGTTGACCAAATACTCTTCTTCACCATAAGTTTATTATAACCAATAATATAAACGCAACATTGTTTTCAATTAATATAACAAAGAAGAGAAGACTGCCACTTCAGTTTAGACTTATTTTAAGGCTTATACATCAACTTTTATGTATGAAAATTTAGAGGTCATCGTGAACCCATGTGCTGTCTACTCATAACTCATTGTTTGTAGCTCCTAATAATATGATCATATCACTTGAGCAAAGTTTCGAATGCTTTGAGCCTTTTGCGTAATTGGTGATATCATATATATTATATACAAGTCCTTTTGTTCAATAAAGGCGCACTGCTTTAGAATATGATTACTTAATCCATAATTGTGGTTATATATATATAATATCCAAGTGTGTACCCATCCTAGTTCAACGTGTTCAACTGCTCCAGCGAGATCACTTGTGGGTTACGTCATAATATATACACCACAATTTATGGGCTCTAAGTTCCAATAACTTTTCTTTGCTTCAACTCTATATATATAAGTGGGCAACTACACGTATAAATATATATATATATATATATAAATATTATAACAAGTCAAATGAGCCGATTCAGGAGATACGATCCCTTAGTGCAGTTTTCTGTTGGGGGGACATTCAGTTTTGCTGAGTCGCTGACCAGAAGTACTTTCAGCTACGACGCCATTTAGTGTGTCATTCATTTTTAAAAAGAACAGCAAAATAACACCATTTTAATTTTATTTACGTCTTCCACGAGAGAGAAGCCAAAATATCGTTTAGAAAATCATGTGATTAATACATAATAAATATAATGCAATTTTTTTTAATCCCTTAAATAGTAATTAATCCCTTGTGTCATGAATTTCAAAGCCGAAATCTAATATGATTCTTCCATGATGATTTGTCTCAGAGAATAGAGAACTTGATTGTTGGGAGAGAGTAAGATTATTCAGCCAAGATAATAAGAATCTACACACAAAAATACTTGATAGAGTCTAAGAAAAGATTGAGATGGAGATTGCAAACTCTAGTTGTAGAACAAAACCCTTGTTAGAACACTACTTTTGACCTTTGATGGAGATAATAAAAAACAAGACTTTTACATGAGATGTATCATTGCCCAAATTAATTCTCTATTTCTTAGCTCTTAGTGGATGCTTGAGGCTTTCTCTAGTAGAAAAATGAATTGAGATTGAACAAGCCTTGAAATGCACAAAGACAAGCATTTTCTTTATTAATTTCTTGGAGAAAACTTATGATCTTGAAAGCTAGAGAGAGAGAAAGAGGTTAGAGATGATTTGAAAGAGAGCTCAAGTCTATCAATCTTCTAAGAGAACCGTGTAGGCACTGTCATTAAGTCCAACCAATAAGATTAGAACTTTTGAACACATCATTTAAAGTTTAAAACATGTATCTGTACAAAAACGTCAGGCGACGCGTCACCTGTCTATAGGTGATACATCACCAAAACCCTAAGGTTTTAGGCGATGCATCGCCTCCAACGCTACTTAGGCAGGTTCAACTTTTCAAAAGTGGTATTAAACACCTTCAAGCTCCCAAACATTTTGGACATCCTTAGATACTTCAATGTATCACTTTGGACCCAAAAACAAAAAAATTTAAATGCCTACAACAAAAAGTCAAATTTTGCATCTTCACTATGTGAAATTATTTAGTGTTTTATACCTAATTTGTGTAAGACCACTTGAATTTTGTATTTTAATCAATACTAATAAAAGACATCCAAGGGGGGTGTTATGAAATAATATTATCTATATGGATATCTATGCAACCTTCTAATCAATATTTACATATTAGTTTTCTTCATTATTACCATAACCTGTATTAGTTCTTAGTAACCTATGTAACCCACGACTTTGTATTTACTGTACTTTATAGTCCTTGCCCTATAAATAGCGAATCCATGATCTTGTAATGATACACTTCAAGAAATAAAAGAATGCTCTTGTTCTTTGTCTCATATTCATTCTCTATAGTATATTTCTACTATGTTTATATTATTATTTTACATTAAACAAATTATAATACACCAATATTAACTATATTGCCACAAATGACAATATTATAATAGGAGAATTGGTGACTAAAGTCTATGTTCTTTTAAAACTGTGTGATAGAAATAGTTTATTCCGTTAGGTAGTGTTTGGTTTAAGAGAAATGAATGGAATGAAATGAAATGAAATACTTTTTTATTCCATTCCATTGTTTGGTTGGTAAATTGAAATAGGAAAGGGGTTTTCAATGGAATTGTCATTACACATTTTAATGGAATTGTTATTACACTCAAAATTAGATAGAAAAATTATTCAATTCCATCATTTACATTATTATATTATTAAAAAAATATTATTCTTATATTAATTACATTATGATTCTTTTTTTATTTTTACAATATTTTTATTATATTTGAAATAAGTCATTTTTTCATATATATATATATTATATAATATTTTTTTTAATAAAATGTGATAATAAAGTTATATATAGAAATGGTATTATATCTTTTTTTTTTCTACAAATTTGTGTACGTATAATTTGTGAATTTTTAAATAAGAAAAACATTATATATATGTATGGGTGGACTCTTAATGGTTACTACCCATGAATGGTTACTTTAATATTAACCATTAGATTAAAATAAATGGTTTATATTTATAGTTGTTAATTAATATTTCTAAAAATAAATTTTGATTTTTTCAAATTTTTGGAATGGTTACCTAATAAAATATGTGTATTTATTATGAAAATATAATATTGTAAAATTTTCATTTTTTAAATGCATGTCAATTTTTAAATATAGCTAGTGTCTCTCATTGGTTGGAATAACATTAATTATGACAACAAAAAAAAAACTAAATTCAAAATTAATGTAGAAAAAAAATATTTACCTGTTGGTGACTTGCTATACCAAGTCACTATGTTGTCAAATCATCATAATTGTTAATACCCACCTATGGTAGTAACCATTGATAAATCTTCAATTTATGTATATGTATTATATGCTCAAATTATATATGTGTATATAATATAAATATATTTTTAAGAAGCCAGGTTAAAATTTTAACTTATTTAAAATATAACATTAATTTCAAATTATTAAAATTGATATATATATACTAAGATTTAAAATAAAATTAGATTTCATGAATTTTTTAATAAAAAAAATACTATCTTTCAATTAAGTTCAATTTTTAAGTATTAATGATATTTTATTGTACTTTTTTCTCCAAAAATATTTTTGGTTATAAGGATAGTTTAATAAAAAAAAAATATGATTTAGAATAAAAATGATAATTTGGTATATAATAAAATATAATATTAAAAAATAATAATTTGATTAAAAATCATTTATAAAAATAAATATATTTTAGTTAAAATAATATAAATTTTATTCCATTCCATTTCATTCTATTTTCAAACATAATAATTATTATTCTGATATTGATTTCAAAGTCCCATCAAACAAAAGAATTAAAATTCAATTCATTTCCATTCTTATTAACATTCCTATTACTATTTCATTTTTGTTTTGCAACCAAACACCAACTTAGATTTTCACTGTTATTGGGTCTATTAAATGCTCACTCTGCATACACGTGTCAAAAATTTATTAGTCCAATTAATACAAAATTTAAAAATTATTTATGAAATAATAAAAAAATAAATTTAAATAATAAAAATCCCCATTCAAGTTTTCCCAGGACCGCCTGCCTCTCTTCTTCCCAATGCTGTAACCTGTACAAGTAGAGAGAAGAAGACCAAAAAACAAAGATGGAGAAGAAACAAAATCAGACAAAAGCTGTGGCAGAGGAGAGTTACAATGGATAGATTTGGTGGGGGAGAGCTTGTGAATGAAGGAGGTTGTTGGGTTCACAGATCTTCAACTTAGCTGGAGAGATTCATCGAGGCCGAAGGTGTAGGTCATTGATTTTTTTTAGATAATAGATCTATGATTTTTTGTATTTGGTATTTCAATTTTTAAATTAACAATGGAAATTGTTTGGGTAATATTTTCGGCTAACTTTGTGCGAGAATCTGATCTAAATTTTTCCTTGGTTGATTGATCTCTTATGCTATATTTTTTTCATACTTTGAGAAATGTTTATGGTGTTGGTTGATTGGTCTCTTTTGAATTATTTTTTGAGTCTCAGATGGGTTTGTGGTGTTTTTGGCTAGATTAATTTTAATTCGTTTGTGTAATGATATGAGATTTTGTTAGACGAGGAAAAATGACAATTATTAGAGGGATAAGTTGAAAATTAGCCAGAATACTTAACTAAAATTACTCTCTAAATAAATATATTTAGTTTAATTTTACCAATTTTTATCACAACACTTCCAAAAATATCATTGACCACATAGTTCTCTTCATCAAACACAATTAATAATACACAATGTTTTGATTGAAGAATTTTATCAAAACACATGAACTGCACCACATAATTCATTAATAAACAATCCATTAAACCATCAATCAAAACCATGAAATGTAAAAACATTAAAATTAACAGTGGTATACTAGAAAAAAATGAATCAAAACTATTGAAAACTACAAATCCCCTTACCTAACATTAACTCTAGCACACTATATCCAAAGAGAACAAGGAATGTATATATTGCTTGGATGAAGACATAGCGTTATGAAACAATGTGTGCACATAGCTTGAATGAATCTGCTATGCTTAGTGGTGGTTGGCGACGCCGGTGGGTGGGATCAATGGTGGATGGCAATGTCAGAATGATGGAGAAGATGATGAGTCTTAAGAGTGAGAAAGTGAAAACTTGCGTACTAGTCTTTTGAATAGAAGAATGGGTATAATTAGGACATCAATTATAAAACTGGCTATAAAAGAAAGAGTATTAAAATGTAGGTATAAATTAAATGGACCATATTAAAATGAGTACTGGACTTAATTTTTACATTATTAAATCCGTGAAATTTTTAAACAATGAAAGAGTGGTTGAAGATGGTGATATTGAAGACAAGAAAACATGATTTAAGTTTTTATTTTATTTTTATAAATATTACGTTCAAATGAATTTATATATTTTTTATTAATTAAAAATATATTTTAGTTTTTTTAAATCAATTAAAACGATGTTTTAAATTAATTAATGAGTTGGACCAATAATTTTAAACATGTGTATGTTGAGTGAGAATTTAACTGACCCAATAATTAAGAGGCAACAAAACACTAACGAGAGGGACTATTGTGTCCAAAAAAATTGATTGGGGACTTACATGCAGCAGTCATAAACGCCAATTCCACTTATATATATATATATATATATATAATACATTTCAAATCAATGATGCTGTTTTTCAATTAATAGGATATTATATAATAGTTTAAATATTTTAAATTCCTTATAATATGTTTCCTTTCAAAACACAGAATCTCAAATTTTATGCTATTGAATTGTTCATTTCAGTCTTCTACATTGGGTAACAAATCGTCATGGTTAAAACAAAGGCATCAAGAGCGGGAAGATCAAAATTGTCGCTCAACTACTCGCAATTAGTATCCTATTCCTATACGACAACTAAAAATTTATGTACTATCTTGTTAACTACGACACAAACAACATACAAATTAGGGGTTTTTAAAAAATATACATTTTTTGGTGTTTTTTTTTTAAATTTTACTGTCTCTGATTTTTTTTCTTCAAAAATACTACCTTAAGTTTTGACAAGAATCATGAGGCTCCATCTAAAAACAAATTGGTGATTAGTGGAGTTATACATGTTCTTATTAATGGTTCAATATTCTTACACTTATTCCATGTGGGACACAATAGTCTAATATCCCCCCTTAAGATTGTGTCGATTTTTCGCTCACAAATCTTGAATCACCTGATCACAAGTGGTATTTTTTTCAGCTCGCTTATTTTTTTTGGATCTCAAGTGTTTTTTTGCACTATGCGGATCTCAGATCTCAAGTGTCTTTTTTGCACTATGCGGATCTCTTGCGGTTTGAGTCACTCTTTTTGGATCGGTGTGGATCAAATGCCCGCTAGGGAATTGGCTCTTGATACTATGACAAGAATCATGAAGCTCCATCTAAAAACCAATTGGTGATTAATGGAGTTATACATGTTCTTATTAATGGTTCAATATTCTTACACTTATTCTATGTGGGACACAATAGTCTAATAAGTTTTCAGATTATACGTTTTTAAAGTTTTATATTTACAAAAGTACAATATTAATGAAACAACTAAAAAACAACAAACATTAATCCTGTTTTTTTTTTAAAATTAAAATATATTTGCAAACAACTAAACAACAACACAACAACTATAAATAAACTTAAACAACTAAAAACCAACATGAAAACAACTATACATAAAATCTAAACAACACAAAAACAACAATAAGACAACAACTAAACATTAACTCACTTCATACTACACACATTTAAAAACAACAAACGAAGAACAACTAAAAGTCAACCCATTACATACTAACATGTTTTTTTTTTATAAAAAATATCAAAATATATCTGAAACAACTAAACAACAGTTAGACATCAACAGAACAACAAAACAACTATATATAAACTTAAAACAACTAAAAATCAATGTAAAAACAACTATACATAAATCTAAACAACTAAAAAACAACGTGAAAACAATTATACATAAATTTAAACAACTGAAAAAAAACAACACAAAAACAACTAACAAACAACTCAATATATATTAAATATAAACTAAAATTAAAAATATACTTAAAAAACTTCAATTAAATTAATAACAAATATACTAAAAACTAAAATAAAAAGGTTGATAATATGTCTTATTACTAAATTAACCAACCATGAAAATATTACCAAAAGCAAGGATTTAGTCAATCACATGCTATTGTTTCTCATTCAAGAAGGTGACATTTAGTCAATCACAAACATCCATAAACTAAAATAGATGAGGCATGCATGCACGGAAACAATTTAGGCTTTATAATGAAAAACTATCCTTATTGGTGAAATACCATTATTATATAAAATATGGACATATTTTATTTATTTACTTTTACATGTATTAAGTAGGAAGAGGCAAAATCTCTGCTGAAGGAGTGTCAAAATGTCTCTGTTTGGTTTATTAAGCGTTCTGCTAATAGGTTGCTCATGCTCTTGCACGAGCATCGCCTATTGTTGCTGATCGTATGATGTTTAAAGAGGATATTGCCTCTAGTGTGATGGATGTACTGGTGCAAGATGTTTGTTAATAAAATCCATCTTTTTCAAAAAAAAAAATGTAGGAAGAGGCAATTGTTTTTCTTATCATGTATATATTTTTGTATGGAAAACTATTATGGTGACACCTAATGCATGCATATATCTCACCAAAATATATTTCTACAAGTGTAACCAAATTTTGTTTCTACACGTGTAACATAGGTTTGCTCCAACTATTATATTTATAAAAAAAATCTTCACTTTCATTTTTAGAATAGTAAAATAAAAACTATATGATGTGTAGACAAAACTGTATATGACAAGGATGTAGTTGTGGAGACTTATAGACCAAATAATGTATGAGAAATTAAAAAAAAATAAAGAAATATAAATAAAAAAGAGGATGCTGTATAAAAGTTAAAATTACCATGTAAAAGTAAAATTGAAATATTAAAGCCAAAATTGACATTTTGTGTAAATTTTCCTAAAAATAATAGAGTTTCATCATGCATATTATAATATTATTTAGTATTCAACGAACAACATTATTGTAACAAGTAGAAACAAGTTATAATAATATCATTTTTTAGATACATATTTGTTTGGTCAAAATATTTCCCAAAACAATAATTTTCTCAACCCTGTTAAATTTTCATCTTTCTCTTGTTAGTTGATGAAGTACATCAGTTCTTTACACATTCTATTGACTAAATTAATAATATAAATGTATTCTTTTACAGAATTGAAAGAGTGAACCGAATGGGGAGTAGCTGCAAAAAGGTTCTCCGATGCTTAAGTTAGTCTCCGATTCTTTCTCTACAATCCGCAATCAAGCAATAAAATGAATCCAAGGTCCCCTAAAATGAATCCATTATCTACTATTTATAGAGAAAGTAACGAGAAAGGGAATAGAAAGACTCATTTTGATTGGTCCATGTATCCATCCTTCTAATTCTCTTTCCCACTTATTTTCTCTTATTTCAAATCATGCTATGAGCTTAATGACAAGTTTAGTCTGCCTCTGTTCTCAGTGAGCTCATTTTCAACTTCTTTCAAATTGGGCTACAAATAAGAGCACAAAGCAATTGTTCTGCATCTGCACTTCATAAGGACATTTTAGATTCTATATTTTTAATTCTTTCTCACTTAGATAATGTTAATTCTTAATATTTTTAGTGCTTATAACTTCGTTTTATGAGACTTTGATTTTAAGGCTACAATATATTTTATGAGGATTAAATTTACAAATTTCACGTAATTTGTGGTTAGATGGTTGATGGGAGACAAGAAGACTTAAGAAAATAGAGTTTAATAAGAAGTGTGAAGTATTTTGGTAGTCCCTATACCCGAGGCTTGAACCTGGAGCAGAGGAAAATCTAGGTAGCGGCTGAGGAATTGAAGAGAAATAAAAGCACATTGAGGTCGCGACCTAGGAGTTTTCCAATCTTTGAGGCCACGACGGTGGATACTATAGGATATGGCATACACTCGTATATAGGTGTGATAATATGTTGATGGTGGCGGTGAATATCCCAGGCCACGACCTACGTCGGTTTTCAGTTTTTAATTTTTAAATTTAAATGTAGTTAAAGGGGACTATAGAAAGGAGATTAGGGGAAATTCTAAGATAAATTTTAATTGCGTTTTCGAGAGACTTAGACTTAGAGAGAAATTGAGAGAGAAGGAGAATTGATCATCTACATCAATATTCTAGTTTTTCTTATTCTTCTTAAACTCTATGATTTTGAATTATGATTTTGATTATGTTTGAGATGGAGTAGTTTCTTTCTAGGTTAAGGTTTATTTCGAAACCCTAGACATGAGTTCTTGATCTCAAAGATGAATATTATTATTCTTATTCCTTGATATCAAACTGTTCATGTTCATCTATGCGTAATATAAGCATATAATCACATATATGGTTACCAAACCCTGAGTCGAGCTTGTCTTTAGCGGCAAGTGTACATGCCCAGCTATTCTTCAGGAACCCTTAAACCTAGACCACTCTGATACCAAGTTGTAACGCCTTGGATAAACAAGACCTTTACATTGTGTGTTTAAAATAGTGTGAGACTTGCTAATCAAGTCTTTTGAACATAAATGTGATCCTAAAGTCAACTAGCAGGTTAGGGTGAAAAGATTTTGATCATAAACGGTTGATTTTCAATTAAACAAATGTTTGATACATGGGATCCCAAAAATAGTATTTACATGACGAAAGACAACTCTAAAAAACTGATACAACATTAGCCAGTCTAACGGCAAAATATAGTTTAGAGCTCTAATTTCTGTAAATTCCCTCGGCCGTGACGGTCGAGCAGCTATCGATGTACACTCCGCCCCTAGAGCTATCCAACTCATGGTTGGCATAGTTTCCCTTTGCCTTCACCTGCACCATGCAACACCCATGAGCCCAGGCCCAGCAAGAAAACCATAAACAACAACAAACATGAATAGCAACAAGAGCATGTAATCATCTTTAATCCAATCAGTTCAACTAATCACCAGATTACCAATATAAAGCTAGACAACGATAAACATATACTTTCAACACATATCATGATCAATAATACAAACAATTAGGTGTCGGCGCCCTTAGTCCAAGCCCTCTGGTTATATAGCTGATCCCGGCTCGCTTAGGCCGAGCTGTGTTCAGTACGCTTATCATCAGCCCTTGACAATCTTAGGTCGTTCTTTCATATTTTACATAATAATCATATAGGTTATAGAACACACATACGTTCAGTTATAGGGAATCTCAGTCCCTTTCAAAACCACATGGGTGCAGTTTTCTTACCTCGAATCTCGAGCGTTGGATAAAGAACGGTTTCGAGCACGATCCTCAATATTGAGCCTTAAAGATATTCCTAGTCACATATAACAATGGATAATTATAAATCTCCAATCCAAATCAATGTTTAGGAAACAAATACTAGCCATCGGGACCTCGAATTCTACTAAACCAGGTAGTAGAATTCGTCTTGAGCGCTTAGGTTTGAATCCCCGAGCCTAAAACCTTGGCTTCCCTTAATTTCCCATTTAGGGCCGTGACTTGCCCTTAAGGGTTGTGACCCGCGCCTTAGTCAGAGACCTAGCCCTCCCTGCAGGAGGACACGGGCCGCGACTTGCACCCCCCGGGTCACGGCGTGCCTGGTGAAACTGAGGCACCCCAGCTTCTTCAAGAACGCAGGCCGCGGTGCCTGAAGAACAGGGCCGCAACCCGAGCTCTCAAACCCAGAAAATCCTTCCTTTCCAGCATTTTTCCTCAAGCCTTACCTCAAATTGATACCCCAAATCAGCAGCCAAACTCAGATTTTAGCCCAGAATTCCCATCCTTATAGCCTTAACATCATATCTAGCCTATAAACAATTCCTTACTCTCCTCAAACACCCAAAATCAGCCTTAGAAACCATTCTCCTGCAAGCTCTGAGTTCTTGCTACAATTCAGCAAAAAAAAAAAAATCCAGCAAATGGGGACTTGAAACCTTACCTCAATTAGAAGCTTGATCCTCAGAGTTTTCTTTGGCTAGACCTAGCTTTGATTCCCCAGTTTCTCCCAGCTCAAACCCAACTTAGAGACCTTGAGTTTTTTCTTCTGTTTTCCTTAGCTTCAAGACACAAAGAGAGGGGGTGAGAGAGTACGTGAGTGAGAGGGAGGAAATGTGCTGAGAATTCTTCCTGATGGTTCTGATAAATTCCTAAGGTTTCTGTATATATTCTTAACCCAAAAAGACTAATTTGCCTTCAAGCATTCCCAGCCCTCAAATAGCCTTTAAGGGTAAAATGGTCATTTCCCGATTCCTGCTAGTACCTCAAGTCATCCTACCAATTCTCAATTAATCCCGGCGTGTCCAAGTAATTACCAAATACATATCCGTTACTCAATAAACCCCAAATATACATTAAACTTCTCAAAATACCCTTATTCTCTCCCTGAGCTGGGTATTAAACCCTGTTGTGACTATTTCGCTATTCCGCTTACTAGGATTGTCTTCAGCCGTGTACTGCAAATATATCCACATAATAATGTGGTCTCAACCATTTATCACATATAATTTCATTTATGTCCTAATGGGCCAAATTATAGATATGCCCTTATAAACAATAAAGGACCCACATGCATATCTAATACTCATAAACATGCTTATAATATATTCACATCATCATATATATCATGCATGATACACAACCATGCATTTAAATCACATAATCAAATACATATCCAATTATGCTCTCCCGACACGCTAATCAAGGCTCTAATCCTATTAGCATTTTTGGGTCGTTACAACTATCCCCTCCTACTGAGAATTTCGTCCTCGAAATTTACCTGAATAACTCGGGATACTGATCCCGCATAGTTGGCTCAAGCTCCCAGGTCGCTTCTTCGACCTTGCTATTCCTCCATAAGACTTTTACTAGATGAATCATCTTGTTTCTCAAAATTTTATCTTTTCTGTCTAAGATCTGAATTGGTCGCTCCTCGTACGATAAATCTGTTTGTAACTCCAGATCTTCATATCTCAATACATGAGTCGTACCTGAGACGTATTTCTGTAGCATAGAGATGTGGAATACGTCTTGAACTACTGATAACGACGGTGGTAGAGCCAATCTCTAGGCTACCTATCCGATCCTCTCCAGGATCTCAAAAGGTCCTATGAATCTAGGGCTTAGCTTGCCCTTTTACCAAAACTCCTCACCCCTCGTAATGGTGAAACTCGTAGAAACACTTGGTCCCCTACCTGGAACTCCACGTCCCTACGCTTAGGATCAGCATAGCTTTTATGTATGCTCTGCGATGCGAGCATTCGAGCTTGGATCTTCTCAATAGCTTCGTTAGTCTTTTGAACCATCTCCAGTCCCAAATATTTTCTCTCACCCATCTCATCCCAATGAATGGGCGATCTACATCTCCTTCCATACAACATCTCGTATGGAGCTACTCCAATTGTTGATCGATAACTGTTGTTGTACGAAAACTCAATCAACAGAAGGTACTTACTCCAAGACCCTTCGAAGTCCAACACACACGCTCTAAGCATGTCTTCCAATACCTGAATTGTCCTCTCAGACTGTCCATCTGTCTGAGGATGAAAGGTTGTACTGAACTTCAACTAAGTCCCCATAGCCTTCTGCAAACCACCCAAAAACTTGGAGGTAAATATGGGATCCCGGTCCGATATTATAAATTTAGGAATCCCATGGAGATGTACAATCTCCCTCACGTACAGCTCTGCATACTGATCCATAGTATAGGTCATCCTCACTAGTAGAAAGTTAGTTGACTTGGTGTATCTGTCCACTATCACCCACACCGAGTCATGTAGCCCCACTGTCCTGGGTAAACCTCCCACAAAATTCATGGTAATTTCTTCCCACTTCCACTCGGGAATACCTAAAGGCTGTAACAACCCCGTTGGTCGCTGATGCTCATCCTTCACCTGCTAACAGGTTAAACACTTGGCCACGTATTCAACTACATCCTTCTTCATCCTAGGCGACCAGTATAAAGTCCGTAGATCCTGATGCATCTTTGCGGTGCTTGGATGGAGTGAGTATGGTGTAGTATGGGATTCATCAAGTATCTCTCATCTAATACTCATATCCATCAGAACACAGATTTGATCCTTGTACCATAGAAAACCAGTCTCTAAAATAGAATAATCCTTAGCCACTCCAACTAGGACATTCCCTCTAACCTCCTACAATTGTGCATCATCCATCTGGCCATCTCTTATCCTCTCCACGAGGGTAGACTATAAAGTACCGGCCCAGAACTAGTTCTATCCTCACCCTCATCATCTCTTCTACCAATTCTTTCAATATCTTCTTCGAACTAAATAGTTGTCCTGGGCCTCTCCAGCTCAATGCATTTGCTACTACATTGGCTTTCTCTGGGTGGTAAAAGATGTCACAGTCATAATCCTTCACCAATTCCAACCAACGTCTCTGTCACATGTTCAAGTCCTTTTGGGTGAAGAAATAGTTTAAACTCTTATGATCGGTGTATATCTCGCACTTTTCTCCATACAAGTGATGTCACCAAACTTCAGTGCAAATACCACCGCTACCAATTCCAAAGCATGGGTAGGATATCACTGCTCATATTTCTTCAATTGTCGCGACGCATAGGAAATAACCTTCTCATTCTGCATCAGTACGCATCCTAACCCCAATCTCAATGTGTCACAATACACTACAAACTTTCCTCCCTCCGAAGGAAGACTCAATACAGGAGCGGTAATCAATCGTTGCTTCAGTTCCTGGAAGCTACCCTCACACTAGTCTGACCAAGTGAACTTCAGATTCTTCCGTGTCAATTCCATCATCGGTGAGGCAATCTTTGAAAATCCTTCCACGAACCGTCTATTATATCTTGCTAACCCAAGGAAACTCCTAACCTCCGAGGCATTCCTTGGCCTCAGCCAATCCTAACTACCTCTAGCTTGGTTATATCTACCTTAATCCCATCTCCACTAACAATATGTCCAAGGAATGTCACTTCTGGTAGCCAGAACTCACACTTCTTAAACTTAGCATACAACCGATGCTCCCTCAATCTCTGTAATACTTGTCGGAGATGCTGCTCATGCTCTGCCTCTGAACTGGAGTAAACTAAGATGTCGTCGATGAAGACAATCACAAACTGATCCAAGAAGTCCTTGAACACCCTCGTACGGAAGGCCATCTTTGGAATATTCTCGTCCTTGATCTTCAGCTGGTGATAACCTGATCGAAGATCAATCTTCAAAAATACCGTCTTTCCCTGCAGCTGATTGAACATGTCATCGATCCTTTGTAAAGGGTATCAATTCTTGATTGTAAACTTGTTCAACTCCCTGTAGTCCATACACATTCTCAGAGTCCCATCCTTCTTCTTCACAAATAAAACTGGAGCACCCCATGGCAAGAAGCTGGGTCTGATAAACCCCAAAGCCAGAAGCTCTTGCAATTGTATCTTCAACTCCTTTAACTTTGTCGAAGCCATTCTATATTGTGCCCCTCGACACTAGCTCTGTACTCGGCACTAACTCGATGATGAATCAAATCTCCCTCTGTGGTGGTAATCGCGGTAAGTCCTTAGGAAACATGTCTAAGAACTCACATACCAATCTAGTCTCTCTCGACCCCACTAGCATAACTCTAGTGGTATCCACAACACTAGCTAGAAAACCTATACAACCACCTTGTAATAGGTCCCTAGCCCTCAGTGTCGATATCATAGGAACACGGGGTCCATGCATAGTACCTACGAAAACAAAGGGGTCCTCACCCTCAAGCTCAAAAGTCACCATCTTCTTCCTGCAATCTATAGTGGTCCGATATCTGACTAGCCAATCCATTCCCAAAATCATGTCAAAATCTTCCATACTCAACTCAATCGAATCTACTGATAGTTCCCTACTATCCACCATCACTGGTAGTGCCCTAATCCATCTCCTAGAAACTACCAATTTCCTTGTAGGCAGTATAGTCCCAAACCCCGAAGTATACTACTCACTAGGTCTACAGAATCTATCAATTACCTTAGTAGAAACAAACGAATGTGTAGCACCAGAGTCAATCAATACAGTATATGAAGAGCCAGCGCTAGAAAGCTGACCTATCACTACTGAGGGACTAGCCTCGACCTCTACCTGCATTAAGGTGAACACTCGAGCTGGAGTCAAGCTGTCCACCTTCCTTGATACCTCCTTTTTCAGTGTCAGGCAATCTTTCTTTAGGTGTCCAACCAACCCACACAAGTATCAAGCCATGGCCCGGCATTCGCCCAGATCGCGCTTCCTGCACCTTGTGCACTGTGGATAACTCCTCCATGCCTCACCACCTCCTATCAAGAACAACAGTGGTTGAGGTGTCACGGGTCTTCCTTTTCTGATCGCCGGGGCCTTCGCCCCTACCAGACCCTGTATATGGAGGCACTGCCCTGCAAACATCCCGTCTCGTAGCGTTCTCCCTCCATATCTTATTCTCTACCTCCTCAGCAGTAAGAGCTTTCTCAACAGGCTAGGCATAAGTCGTCTCTCCAGGTATTGATGTAATCCTCACATCTCGGGCTAACATAGCATTAAGCCCTTGAAAAAAATTGTCCTGTCTGGCCGCATCTTTAGGCACTAAGTCTGGTGCAAACTTTTCCAGCCTATCAAACTTCAGGGCATACTCAGTAACTATCATACTGCCCTGTACCAACCCCATGAACTCATTCACCTTTGCTGCCCTGATGGCAACGTTATAATACTTCTGGTTGAACAGATCTCTGAACCCATCCCAACTCAGAGTGGAAATGTCTCGAGTCTGTGATGCCACCTCCCACCAAATACGAGCATCTTTTCTAAGCATATAGGTGACACAAAACACCCTGTCATTACCTTCCACCCTTATGAAATCCAGGATGGAGGTGATCATACTCATCCACGGTTCGACCTTGAGTGGATCTGGTCCTCCCTCACAGATTGGAGGATGCTATCTCCTTAATCGTTCATAAAGTGGCTCCCACCTGTTCCCAACCTCATGTGGCTGTACAACTGGTGCCACAACAGGTGGCACAATAGGTGCAACACTCCCTGACGAAGCCTGTTGTCTCAAAAGGAGAATCTGCTCTTCCTGACTTTGCAGCTTGGCTTGCATATCAGCAAGTGTCTGCTGCTAGTTCTCAGGGACTATCAGAGGGTTCTGGCCCTGCTCATCATCTGTAGCCTCAACCCCTGTGCCGGTTAGTCGTATTGATCACCTTGGACGCATAACTATCTAAGTCTCTGGAATCAATGACTCGGTAATCAAGCAATGTTGATAGGTTAACGTTATTTCCATGGTCCAACATTGAAACTCAACCAACAATATACAATCACGATGCAAATAAGAATTTAAGCATTTATTCACATACAATGGCAATGCTAAAAAGCACGCCTTATCATAATTGCATAGTAGTCAAGGGCCAGACCCTATCAGTATATCTCACGCTCCTTATTAATCATGCAAATAAAGCATTTATATTTCATTTAATAATTTAAGCATATAATCACATATATGGCTACCAAACCCAAAGTCGAGCTTGTCTTTAGCAGCAAGTGTACATGCCCAACCAGGCTTCAGGAACCCTTAAACCTAGACCACTCCGATACCAAGTTGTAACATCCTGGATAACCAAGACCATTACACTGTGTATTTAAAATAGTGCAAGACTTGCTAATCAAGTCTTTTGAACATAAATGTGATCCTAAAGTCAACTAGAAGGTTAGGGTTAAAATATTTTGATCATAAACGGTTGATTTTCATTTAAACAAATGTTTGATACATGGGATCTCAAAAATAGTATTTACATGACAAAAAACAACTCTAAAAGATTGATACAACATGAGCTAGTCTAACGACAAAATATAGTTTAGAGCTCTAATTCCTGTAAATTCTCTCGGTCGTGCAGCTGTCGATGTACACTCCACCCCTAGAGCTCTCCAACTCATGGTTGGTTTAGTTTCCCTTTGCCTTTACCTGCACCATGAAGCACTCGTGAGCCAATGCCCAATAAGAAAACCATGAACAACAACAAACATTAATAGCAACAAGAACATGTGATTATCTTTAATCCAATCAGTTCAACTAATCGGCAGATTACTGATATAAGGTAGACATCGATAAACATATACTTTCAAAAAATATCACGATCAGTAATACAAATAATTAGGTGCGGGCGCCCTTAGGTCGAGCCTTCTGGTTATATAGCTGGTCCCGGCTCGCTTAGGCTGAGCTACGTTCAGTAAGCTTATCATCAGCCCCCGACACTCTTAGGCCATTCTTTCATATTTCACATAATAATCATATAGGTTACAGAACACACATACATTCAGTTACGGGGAATCTCAGTCCCTTTCACAACCACATAGGTGCAGTTTTCTTACCTCGAATCCTGAGCAATGGATAAAGAACGGTTCCGAGCACGATCCTCAGTGTTGAGCCTTAACGATAATCCTAGTCACAAATAACAATGGATAATTATAAATCTCCAATCCAAATCAATGTTTTGGAAACAAATACTAGCCTCCGGGACCTCAAACTCTACTAAACCAGATAGTAGAATTCATATCGAGCGCTTAGGTTTGAATCCTCGAGCATCCCCGAGCCTACAACCTTGGATTCCCTTAATTTCTGATGTAGGACCGCAACTTGCCCTTAAGGGCCCCGACACGCCCCTTAGTCAGAGACCTAGCTCTCCCTGCTATAGGACACATACTGCGACTTGCACCCCATGGGTCGCGGCGCGCCTAACAAAACAAAGGCACCCCAGCCTCTTCAAGCATGCGGACCGCGACACTTGAAGAACAGGGCCATGGCCTGATCCCTTAAACCAAGAAAATCCTTCCTTTCTAGCATTTTTCCTCGAGCCTAACCTCAAATTCATACCCTAAATCAGAAGCCAAGCTCATATTTAAGCCCAGAATTCCCATGCTTATAGCCTAAACATCATATCTAGCCTATAAACAATTCCTTACTCTCCTCAAACACCCAAAATCAGCCTTAGAAACCATTCTTCTGCAAGCTCTGAGTTCTTTCTACAATTCAGCAAAAAAAAAATCCAGTAATAGGGGACTTGAAACCTTACCTCAATTAGAAGCTTGATCCTCAGTGTTTTCTTTGGCTAGTCCTAGCTTTGATTCCCCAGTTTCTCCCAGCTCAAACCCAGCTTAGAGACCTTGAGTTTTTTCTTCTATTTTCCTTAGCTTTAAGACACAAAGAGAGGGGGTGAGAGAGTACGTGAGTGAGAGGGAGGGAATTTGCTGAGAATTCTTTTTGATGGCTTTGATAAATTCCTAAGGTTTCTGTATATATTCTTAACCGAAAAAGACTAATTTGCCCTCAAGCTTTCCCAGCCCTCCAATAGCCTTTAAGGGTAAAATGGTCATTTCTTGATTCCCACTAGTACCTTAAGTCATCCTACCAATTCTCAATTAATCTCGACATGTACAAATAATTACCAAATACTTATCCGTTACTCAATAAACCCCAAATATACCTTAAACTTCCCAAAATATCCCTAAGCTCACCTCGAGCCAGGTATTAAACCCTGCTGTGACTATTTCGTTAATCAGCTCACTAGGATCGCCTCGAGCCAGTTTCAACAAATATATCCACATAATAATGTGGTCTCAACCATTTATCACATATAATCGCATTTATGCCCTAACAGGTCAAAATTACAGATATGCCCTAATAGGCCAAAATTACAGATATGCCCTTATAAATAATAAATGGCCCACATGCATATCTAATACTCATAAACATGCATATAATATATTCACATCATCATATATATCATGCATGCCACATAGTCATGCATTTAAATTACATAATCAAATACATATCCTATTATGCCCTCTCGACATGCTAATCAAGGCTTTAACCCTATTAGCATTTTTGGGTCGTTACAGACACTACTAAGGAATGACTCTATTATCTTCCACATGTAGTTGTCGATACATGGAATGAGATGAAAACAACGTTCCTAGAGCAGTATTTTCCTGAATCTATGATTGGAAGCATTAGAAAGGAAATATGTGGCATTTGCCAACAAATTGGCGAGTCTTTGTAAGAATATTGGGAAAGATTGAAGCGATTATGTGCTAGTTGTTCCCACCATCAAATAAGTAAAAAAACTCCATATTGAATATTTTTATGAATGACTGTTACCATTGGATAAAAGTATGATTGATGCAACAAGTGGGGGAGCTTTGGTGGATTAGACTCCCTCTACTACAAGAAGGTTGATTTCTATCATGGCTGCCAATTTTCAGCAGTTCGATATTCGATAGGAAGTACCCGTGAAGAGCGTAGATGAAGTGAGTTCGAAGGTAGAGCAACAACTGGCTCAATTAGCATCGATGATGCAAAAAATGACAATGGGTCAACATGTGAGACCTTGGAAAATATGCCAAGTGGTGGGGCACCCTACTGATGCTTTCCCTACATTACAAGGAGTTCAAGAGCAAGCTAACGCTATTGGTGGATTTCCTGGGCAGCCAAGGCCAAAATATGACCTTTTCTCCGATACTTATAATGAGGGGTGGAATGATCATCCTAATTTCTGATATGGTAACCAAAAACTAGTTGCACCTACTACCATCAAGGTTTAATTATCAGCAAAGAACTCAACATGCTTACGTGCCTTGCCCAAAACAACCTCCATGTGTAGCCCCACAAGATTAAGAGCCATCTCTTGCTGATATGCTTAAAACTTTGGTTGCAGCTAGTATTTAGACTCAAACCACTCTCCAAAACATAATGTCCACTTTTCAAATCACTCAAGATTATATTAGGAATTTGGATAATACTACGGGCCAAATTGCTACATCTTTAAGTGGGGGTGAGCCACAAAATTCATGGAAGTTGCCTTCGCAACCTGAGAGAAATCCAAGGGAGAACGCTAGTGCTGTAACTTTGAGAAGTGGTAAGCAATATGATTCACCAAATTATCCATCTACCCAAAACTTAGCACCAAATCAACATGTTGAGAGTATTGAAGAAGAAGTTGTTCCTATGATTGATAATCCTAAACCCACACCAGTTGGTCCTACGTATGTCACTGCACCACCTTTTCCAAGTCGATTGAGGAAGACAAAGATAGATGAAGCTGAAAAGGAAATTTTAGAAACATTTCGCAAGGTCAAGGTAAACATCCCATTACTTGATGCCATTAAATAAGTACCTCGATATGCTAAGTTTCTAAAGGTATTGTGTACTAATAAGACGAAGTTAAAGGGTGATGAAAAGGTCAATGTGGGGGAGAATTCATTCGCAGCCATTCAAAATAAGTTATGTCCAAAGTGTAAGGATCTTGAATCTTTTACTATACCTTGCATTATTAGAAATAAAAGAATTGAACGATGTATGTTGGATTTGGGTGCGTCAATTAATGTTATGTCATTGTCTATTTATGCTTCTTTGAATCTTAGACCATACGAGGAGACGAGGGTTATTGTTCAATTAGCCGATTGGTCTAATGCTTACCCTAGAGGATTTGTGGAAGATGTATTGGTTCAAGTTAATGAATTATTATTTCCCACGGATTTCTATATTCTTGATTTTGAAGATGAATATATTCCATGTTCTACGCCTGTTTGGTTGGGAAGACCATTTTTGAAAACTTCTAGAGCCAAGATTAATGTACATGAGGGTACATTGATCAAGCCATCATGTCTAATGGGTTTAGACATAACAATGGAGACAAGTGTTTGTATTCCAAAACTTGTAAGGGATATGTGATCATTGTTTGCTTATATGTGGATGACATGCTTATTCTAAGTAATAGCATGAAAGGGATAGAAGAAACGAAGAGGTTTCTATCATCAACCTTCATGATGAAAGATCTTGGAGAAGTTGATACCATACTCGGTATCAAAGTAAAGAAACATAGTGGGGGTTTTGCGCTAGGACAAGCCCACTACGTTGAGAAAGTATTGAACAAATTTAACCATCTCAAGGTTAAAGATGCCAATACTCCATTCGATCATAGTGTAAAACTAGATAAGAATGAAGGAAGAGCGGTGGCTCAATTGGAGTACGCTAGTGCTATAGGGAGTCTAATGTACGCTGCCCAGTGTACTAGACCTGATATAGCATTTGTAGTAAGTAAACTTAGTAGGTTTACAAGTAATCCAAGTGTGGATCACTGGAAGGCAATTGGAAGAGTCCTTGGTTATCTCAAGAAAACCAAAGGACTAAGCCTTCACTACTCCAAATTTCCTTCGATATTAGAAGGATATACAGATGCAAGTTGGATATCCAATCTTGGGGACAACTTGTCCACAACTGGTTCAGTATTTACACTTGGTGGAGGTGCAATTTCTTGGGGTTCCAAGAAACAAACCTGTATATCTCATTCCACTATGGAAGCAGAGTTCATAGCTCTAGCTGCTATTGGCAAAGAGGCCGAATGGTTAAGGGATCTGTTGATAGAGATTCCTCTAATCAAAGATAATGTATCTACCATATCGATACATTGTGATAGCCAAGCAACATTGGCTAGAGCATATAGCGGAGTGTATAATGGGAAGTCTAGACATATTAGTCTAAGACATGGATATGTAAGAGAATTGATTCAAAGAGGAGACATCTCAATATCCTATGTGAGAACAAGTGAAAATCTGGCGGATCCTTTCACTAAGCCACTAACAAGGGATTTAGTGGCTGCATCATCTCGAGGGATGGGACTTAAACTCCCTAAAGAGATTCACGATTGATGGCAACCTATCTTAACACTAGTTATTCAACTAGTGTTAGGTTCAATAGGTAATAACAAGTCAATCAAGTGAATATTAGTTGTACTCAAAACAAGTCCCATCTGAGATATTGAGTACTTGTGTGTTACCAAGTGGAGGGTTAAAACCGAAAGGTTTTTTAATAAAATTCAGTCTTGTAAAGACAAGTATTTCTGGTAACAAAATACTGTAAGAATTCTACCTATATGGACCTATGGGTGGTGCCGCCTCTCATGAGAATTGGGAGTATTCTCAAGAGCGTCCATGAATGGAAAGTGCACATGGCCATTAACGGTGAAAAGTCAGACATAGAGGTCTCAAGTGAACATCGCAAAGGTGTGTGTATTATCACCGATTTGTCATTATGAAAAGATGGTTCAATGCCTAGTGCAACCAAATTTTCGACAAATTTTGTGATAATTACACTATAGTAAAGTTCAAGTTGAAAAACACTTTACTTTATGCATCAATGCAATGACTCCTATAAGAGAGAGTTCTTATTTAATCAAGTGGGGGATATGTTATATTTTAAATATAATGATTGATTAAATAAGTGTTACAATAGATGACTATTTAATCTAGTGGGGGAATGTTATATTATTTTATAATATAATGTAATATTATATTATTTTATAATATAATGTTTTAGATTAAATAAATGTGACATAGAGTGTCACATATTGTAACATATAATAGAGAGTTACATTATTTGGATATATGTGAAATATCCAAACATGTAACATATTTGGTGTTACAAATTCATCACAAATTTGTAACTCCTAAATATCACCCATTATTGTGTAGATTTGTTGTTACACAATATTGAGATGAATTTCTTAAAGCCATGTGAGAAATGGCTGATAGAGATGTGATTTTAACTCCCATATTGTGTATGGAAGTTACAAAATCAAGTGGGAATAAATTGGAACGTTTTGAAAAAAACTGAAAAAATGTGTTGCTGAAATTGACTGAGGGCCGCGGCGCCTGGAACATGCGCCGCGGCCCTAAAGGCTGATAGCTTCATATAATTTCGGTTTTTATCCAATTTTGAACGATTCCAACAGCCAAGTAACTCCCAAATCTCTATTTTAATTCCATAAAACACCCAATTAATCATTGGTAACAGCCATGGGGGTTGGTGGAATTTGAAATTCAAAGGGTGTCTCTAAACTCTATAAATAGGAGCCTAATGCTCACTTGTAAGATACACCATTTTTCTATCCACTAGAGCACTTGGCTAGAAACACCTTGAGGCTTGATTATTCCAGAAAGCATTTCCAAAATCTGAGAGAGATCCCTTAGTGCTTGAGTTAGGGGGAAATAAGCTTTTGGACAAAGACTTCAAACCTTGTTCAAGTTGGTGATCTCCAATCCTCTTCACTTAGGTTGTGTAAGTGAGAGTTTGTTTGAGGTTTATGTTCTTCCTTTTATTCTATTGTTCTTCTTCTTATTCTCTTGTTTTATTTACTTGTATATTTTGTTTAAGAGTTGTAATCTCTTCATTTGGTCCAAACACTTTATTTTATTTGTAACTTTTGTTTTGAGTTGTATTTTACTATTATCTTCTTCTTCATCATCTTCTTCATTTCCTTTGTTTTATTTGTATTTTCAGTTATAGAGTTGTAACACTTTATTTAATCAATCTTGTCCATTGTAATATTTTGCATAGAGTTGTAACATTATCTTACCATTTCCATTGAGGCAATATTATTTTTCCTAACATTCAAAAGCTTATCCCTTTTTGTTTCAATGGAAGGGGAGACAATCAAAATCATGAACCAAGACCTAGTGAGATTGGATAGGTTTGATGGATCCAATTTTACTAGGTGGCAAGACAAGGTGAGATTTCTTTTAACCACTCTCAAAATCGCCTACATCCTTGAGTCTTCCTTGGCACCTCTAGCCGAGCCATGCATGTTATTTGACTAATGGTTTATCTGAGATGCATGACTATGTGTATTAGTATGCATGTAGGCCCTGATTGTGTTTGAAGGGCATAATTGTAATTTTAGCCGGCTGAGGGCATATATGTGATAATGGTATTCCGTGATTTGTACCACGTGAGTGTGGTGGTATTATTGTGATGCACGTGCTGAGACGGTCCTAGAGAGCAAATTTAACTTAAGAGTCACAACGGGAATTCTATAGCCGGCTCGGGAGGAGCCTAGGGGTACCTCGGGAATTTTATGGCTAAGTTGAGATTTAGGGGGTAATGGTTATTGGTGATTGAGTAACCTGGGTAACCATTAGTTACTGCTGTGAGTAACAAGTTTAGTTGGAAAATGGTAGAATTGAAATATTAGTGAAAGGACTAGAGTGCCCTTGAGGACTTAGTTGGGAAAGGATTATTTGGAGGGGTAGCATGGTCATTTGGCAAGGGTAATATACAATTTTCAGCTGGGTTTTAGGGGCACACGGTTTTGGGCATTTGGGGTCACTTGATGCTTTGATAGAAATTGAAGAGAAGAAAGAGGAGGAGAAAGAAGAGCTAGGGCAAGTAAAAAGAAAAGAAGAAGAAGGGTAGAAGGGCTGAATTGGGAGCTTAAGAGGAGATCAAGGAAGCTTGTTGGGAGGATTCTTCACTTG
The DNA here is from genome assembly GCF_963169125.1 of Humulus lupulus. Taxonomy (NCBI): domain Eukaryota; kingdom Viridiplantae; phylum Streptophyta; class Magnoliopsida; order Rosales; family Cannabaceae; genus Humulus; species Humulus lupulus. The sequence continues at coordinate 188,706,274 of NC_084802.1, forward strand.
AGGTATGGATTTTATACACACTTAAGTTTGTTTTCTGTGTTGATTTAAGGAATTTAATGCTTGAGTTAAGCTTTTCAAGGTTTTGGGTTAGATTTCTTAAGTTGAGATCAAATAGGTGGATTTTGAGTATAATTGTGTTATTGAGTTGGGTTATGATGTTTATGGGTTGATGTATGGTCTATTTGAAGTTTGAAATTGATTTTTGGGGCTTAGGTGTGAGTTTGGGAGTGTTTTGGATGATGAAATGCAGAGGAAGAACCCAATTTTTCTGGGTTCGCGAAGGAGCGCCGCGGCCCTGTTCTTGGGCGCCGCGGCGCGAGGCTGTTTTCAGTCAGGGGAGCTTTCTGACTTCGCTGGGCGCCGCGGCCCTTGCGGGTAGCGCCGCGGCGCTACGCCTTTTTCAGGATGGGAAATTTTGCATTTTTGGGCATTTGTTCCAGGGGCTCGGGGGATGTTTCTGATGAATTGTTTTAGGAATTTGGGAGTCCCGAGAGTGTGGGATGGGTCCCGGGAAGTGGTTTTGAATTGATTAGTATTAAAGGATGTTCTATGTGTGTTGTGACTAGGCTATTGGAGAGGCTCGTGCTAGAGGACCGTGCTCGTGACTTTGGTGCATTGTGAAGCTCGGGATGCAGGTAAGAAAACTATAACACCCGTAGGATAGGGCATGGGCCCATAGTATGATTGCGGGGCGCGGCCCTATGTTGCATGTTGCATGATGAGATGATTGCAGGGCACGACCCTATATTGCATCACATGTTAGGGTGCAGACTTAAATGAATTAATATTTGATTGCATGTTGTTGTGTTATATTATATGTGTGATTATAATGGAATGAACGGCAAGGGCCGAGAGCGGCGTAGGCCGGGTACGGCGGCGGGGCCGGAAGTAACACCTAGCACATGGGATGCTATAGTCAGGGCGGGGCCCGGTGGATACATGTGTTATGCTATATTCAGGGTGGGACCCAAGGGATACATGAGTTATCCTCGCGGTGAGAACCGATACCCCAGGCTTCGGTAAGGCTCTGGGGCGGCTAGGCCGTGTTTGCTTAGTCTAATGGTTGACTTGTTTATCTGTGGATTATCTGTTATGATAAACTGTATAAACTGCATATGTTATGTTCTGCATGAGTTTTCTTGCTGGGCTTCGGCTCACGGGTGCTCTGTGTTGCAGGTAAGGGCAATGACTGAGTCAACCAACCATGAGTACGGAGAGCGTGAAGCGACGCGTACATGTTTGGCCTGCCCGACTGCTTTGGTTGGGGGTTTATTTGAAAACGGCTGTAATAATCTATGATTTTTAGAACTGATCAACTGTAAACTTATTTCAAGATGTAAATAGTTTTCAAATCTTACTTTGGGATCCCAATTGTTTAATACTGGAAGTTTTTATTAATTCAACGCATTTTCAAAGATTACAGCCTTAACTTTTTTTTAGTCATACTCTTGTTTCAAAACCTCGGTTAGCGAGTTCATTGCACTGTTTTGTCTTAAAACTCACTTAGTAACGGCCCTAAGGAAGTAGGGCGTTACAACTTGGTATCAGAGCGAGCCAAGGTTTATTAGTTCTGGAGATTGACCGAACATGTACGCTCGCTGTCAGTGACAAGCTCGACTCAGGGTTGGTTGGTATGAATGATTAATGTGCTTGAATATATGTTTGAATGCCCTGTTTGCCTGCTTAATTATATGGAGCATGAGTAATGAGTTGACATATGCAGGAGATACTGTTGGGCTGGGCCCTTGACTATTGCATGTTGAGATTGATGCGTGCTGAATAACATTATTATGCATATGAATGAATATTGGCATAATGGTTCGCATATTGAGTTTATGTGGTTGATTGTCTGAATTGAATTCGTATGTTATATCCGTATATTTGCTTGCATGAAGCATGTTGAGATCTGGGTATGCTTGGTGATGATAAAATCTGGTAGCTAAAGGTATATCATTGTGGATTTGACCTAGTATATGCTTGTGTGTGCATTATACCTGTGGATATTTGGACCTAGTGGTGGTTTGGTTCAGGGTATGAACCTCGGAGTTCAGGAGTTGGGTCAGTTTTGGACAGATGAACTCGTGTTGTTGGTTCCTAGAAGGGTTTGTGGACCTAATATTGTGTTGAAAGGAGGATTCTAGATATAAGTTGGAGTTGAGATCTCCAGTTATCCCGAAAAGTAGCAGCAGAGGGTCACTAGTGTGTGAGTAAGCTGTGGAGTTTGTTAGTTGTAATGGGATAGAAGAACAGCGGATTTCTCTGGGACAAATAGCTGATTTCGATGTTTTAACAGTAAGGTTACTAGTGCTGGCTTACTGTGAGGGTATGGACAGAAAAGGATATTAAATGAAAGGCTTAAAGGGTGTTATCCTCGGGTTTTGAGGAGAGTTCGGGATGACAAGGAATTATCAATAGATGGGCAGAGTTAATTCCACCCTTGGTTAAGAGGATGAGAGATCCTGATTAGAGGGTTGTGTTAAATGTTGAGGCAAAGAGATGCCCGGATTTGGTACTCGGGATGAGGTACTGGCTTAAAGAGCTGGGAAGAACTCAGATGGTGATTGTTAGAAGAGGTTATAAAAACATGATTAGAACCATGGAGGCTAGTGGGCTTATAAGTTTGGTTCGGACTGTTAGGGTAACAACAGCGTAATTCAATGGGATTGGTGAATTGGATAATTCATTTCAGAAATTTATACGGATGGATGAATCTGGAATTGATGGTGACCCATTTAAGGATACGAGATCTGGAATAGTCTAAGGCATTTGGGCCGCTCTGATGTAAGGACTTATCGTCTGCATGTGGATGGCGGAGAGGACCATGTGGTTCGAGGAACTGATGGTTGATGTCTAGAGCATGAGTGCTAGAGTCGCTATGGCGGTGCTTTTTAGATGGAATTAGTAAAGTTAGATTCATGATAATCGAGTTAAAGGAACCCCGGATAGTCCTATGGCGTTTGGTTTGCCAGAAAGGGGGAAAAGTCTGATTGATAAGATGGTACTTGTGTTGTTAGAACGCAGTGAGGTCGGATTCTCAAATTTTGAGGTAGAAGGACCCCAGAAAGTGCTTGGGCACCTAATTTGAGATTGGAAAGAAGCCTGATTGAAAAGGTAGTCATCGAGATGGCGACAGGAACCAGGAGGTTATTGGGTATGCACATGAGAGAGAGGATGCCACCTGAGAGGAGGTCAGGTGAGGGCATGACTTCTACATAGAATGACTCGAGATGTTAGGATGGATTTCCCATGGTGAGGGAGCGGAGAACTAGAATGCATCGATACATTCAAGGTTCGAGGCTGATTCCTCGAGGATGAGTATTTAACTGACTGGTTGATGCTTTGGTCATGTAACGAACTGGAAGGACTCGGTGTTGAGAATGTTCCGAGAGGGAGATGGACATGGAGAGGTAGCCTCAAGGGTGCTATTCGAGAGGCTGACAATAGTAATACTTATTGAGAAGGAATTTGAAACTCGGGTAGATGGATTGCAGAGGATATCATCTGGAGTATGAAAATGAGACTGAGTGGAAACTGGGCTGACCAGTGGGAAAATTATGCGGGTATAAAAAGGAAGACTCGGGAGTGTTTCAAGGTTAGACTACAGATAGGATTGGTATAAAGAACGTTGTAAAAGGTGGTTTTGGCTGACAAAAAGTCTGTTGAAGCAATTGAAGGAATTTGACCCTGGAGGATCCAGAGTGTTATACTGCGGGGATTGTTAGCATCGTCGGGTTAGAACGAAAAGTACAATGTTGGATACAAGATGGGACGATGTCCCCAAGAGTTGATCTAGGACCTGGTTATTACCAGTTGGAAACCAAGGATAAAGGCATTTCGTGAATTGGTTAGCTTGCACCGGGTAGGGTGTGAGGAGCTGGTAACAAAGATTCTGGAATGGTTCAAGCTGCAGCAGCACAGGTAAGTTCTTTAGGCAGAGAATGCATGAACGGTATGGACAAGTCCCCTTCAAGCTCACGAGCAGTGCGTGTGGATTACTCCCAGACGGAAATGGTGAGCAATGATTATGCTGAAGACGTTGTACACAGAAGGCAGAGTCTCAGGTAAGGTTCTATGGAGTGTTAGTTGGGTGTCGTCAGGAGTTCTCAGATTAGAGCTACAAGAAGAAAGGACAGGTAAGAGAAGAATTGATCTGAAGCCGCAAAGAAGCTAATGAAGAACGTCCGAAGAATTGAAAGCATAACAAGACTGGTTAGCGCGTCATCTATTGCACAAGCATCTCCGGGGACAACTACATCAGAGACGAGGAGGACAGTAAAACTTGAGGTTAGACGGACTGAGTGGTGTCACATCAGAAAGAAATTTCGAGGACAAGGTAAGAATTGATTGATACCTAGTGAGGCCGGAATATGTGTGTGTTAAGGTTAAGTAAAGAATGATTGCATAAAGGACCTGTTCTATGGTGAGGATATGGAAATGGGGGTAGTGTATCACAGATTGTGCACGCCCAAGCGCATCTGGCGCGAGGATGGATCGAACCTTGCGGGAGACGAAAGTATGAACCTGGTTGATACACTTGGAACGTTAAGTCGACTGTTGTGCAGGGCATAAGGTACTTCGATTTCAAATTTTTTGGTGATAAACCTATTCTTCCTCAAATTCATGAATTACAAATTATTGTTAATAAATTGAAAGTGTTAAAGATTGAGCTTCCCGAGGCCTTTCAAGTTGGTGCTATAGTGGCTAAATTACCACCAACTTGGAAGAGCTATAGGAAAAGAATCCTTCATAAAAATGAGGATTATTCTTTGGAGGAGATCCAAAAACATATTCGAATCGAAGAGGAATCAATATGTAGAGATAAACTTGTGGAGGGGTCTAATGGAGAGACTTCCAAAGCAAATGCGGTGTCACAACCAAAACATCCCAAAAACAAAGGGAAAAAGGGTAATGAGAAACCTTTGGGTCCAAAAACCAACCCAAACAAGTTTAAGGGCGAGAAAGGTCCTTGCTTTGTGTGTGGGAAAAATGGTCACTATGCTAGAAAGTGCAGACATAGAAAAGACCAACAAGGACCTAAGGTGAACGCAACTCAAGAGGAAAACATAGTTGCTACCCTTAGTGAGGTGAATACGGTCCAAGGCAAGGTGAAAGGGTGGTGGTATGACACATGTGCCACCGTCCATGTCACCTATGACAAATCATTAAAGAGTCAAAGGGCAACCATGAGATACAAATGGGCAATGAGGGCAAATCCAAGGTACTATTGATGTCTACTTCACCTCCGGCAAGAAAGTTACATTAGTGAATGTACTTTATGTTCTCGAAATGAGTAGAAACTTGGTAAGTGGTGATTTGCTTGGAAAGCCCGGCATTAAAGCCGTTTTTGAGTCCGGTAAACTTATACTTACCAAATCAAATGTATTTTTGGGAAAGGGGTACTCTTGTGAGGGTATGGTTAAATTGTGCACCAATGATGTAACTTTCAATTTTATCAATAAAAATGCTAATTCCGCCTATATTGTTGAGTATGATTCTTTATTTTTGTGGCATCTTAGACTATCGCATATAGGTTTTTCAACCATGAAAAGAGTAGTAAAATGTGGTATGATTGCATGCAATATTAAAAACTATGGTAAATGTGAAACATGTGTTAAGGCAAAAATGATTAAGAAACCATTTCCTAGTGTAGAAAGATCATCTAATTTACTAGATTTAATCCATAGTGATCTTTGTGAATTAAATGGTGTTTTAACAAGAGGTGGTAAAAGGTATTTTCTTACTTTTATAGATGATTTTAGTAGATATACCTATGTGTTTCTTTTAAAGCATAAAGATGAGACTTTTGATGCTTTTAAATTGTATAAATTAGAAGTTGAAAACCAACTAAATAAAAAGATTAAGGTGCTAAGAAGTGATAGAGGAGGAGAGTACTTCTCTAATGAATTCAATACATTTTGTGAAGAAAATGGTATAATTCATGAGTGCACTGCACCTTATACACCACAACACAATGGTGTTGCCGAAAGGAAAAATAGGACTTATCTAGAGATGATAAATTCTATGTTGGTGTTTTCTAAGTTGAACTTCAACTTATGGGGTGAAGCGCTTTTAACCGCTTGTCACATTCTTAATCGAATACCGATAAAGAAAAATGAGATATCTCCATATGAGTTATGGAAAGGAAGAAAACCCAACATTGGGTACTTCAAAGTGTGGGAGTGTCTTGCATATTGCAAGAAAACCGAACCTAATAGAACAAAGTTAGGCTCAAGAGCCATAAAGTGTACTTTTGTTGGTTATGCCAACAATAGTAAAGCTTATAGGCTATTAGACTTAGACTTATAGGCTATTCCTAACACTTTTCACGAGCTACCATACTTGGATTTACCAGTTTCTCATGACAAGATTCAACCATCTATTGTGGAACCAGTAATGCTTGAGTTAAAGCCACTTCAAGAGCATCTTAAATATGTGTACTTGTGAGAGAATGAAACACTTCTGATTATTACTACTAAGAATCTCAACCAAGTGCTAGAGCAATGATTAATTAGAGTACTTAGGGAGTACAAAATAGCCATTGGTTAGACCATAGCAAATGGAGGTTGTGTAGAAGAAAATCCTTAAGCTCCATAGTGTTGGTGTTATTTACCCTATCTCAGATAGTAAATGGGTAAGTCCAGTTCAAGTGGTACCAAAGAATCTGGTATCACGGTGGTAAAGAATGATGAGAATGATTTGGTACCCACTCGAGTTCAAACTGGTTGGTGAGTGTGCATTGACTACCGAAAGCTGAATTCAACTACTTGCAAATATCATTTTTCCCTACCATTCATCGATAAAATGCTAGAGAGGTTATCGGGATATTCTTATCATTATTTTCTTTACGGTTATTTGGGGTATAATCAAATTTTCATAGCTCCAGGGGATCAAGAGAAGACTACATTTACATGTCCTTTTGGCACATTTGCTTTTCGTTTAATGCCATTTGGATTATGTAATGCTCCTGCCACATTCCAAAGGTGTATGGTTAGTATCTTTTCTAATTATATTGAGAACAGCATAAAAGTTTCCATGGATGATTTTAATGTCTATGGTGATTCATTTGATTTATGCCTACATAATCTAACTCTTGTACTTCAAATATGCATCGAAACTAATCTTGTCTTGAATTGTGAGAAGTGTCATTTTATGGTGTGGTAAGGTATTGTGTTGGGGCATGTAATCTCGAAGAAAAGGTATTGAGGTAGATAACGATAAAATTGATATCGTTCATTTTCTTCCACCTTAAACAAGTGTAAAAGAGATAATGTCTTTTTCTTGGCCATGATGGTTTTTATCGAAGGTTCATAAAGGATTTCTCAAAAATTTCCAACCACTACGAAAGCTTCTTCAAAAGGATATGGCTTTTGAATTCGATGATAAGTGTTAGTGGCATTCAACAAACTGAAGGAATCTTTTACTACAACTTCAATCATTCAGCCTCAAAATTGGGGATTACCTTTTGAATTAATACGTGATGCAAGAGACTATGTGGTAGGAGTAGTTCTTGGGCAAGGAGTCGATAAAATTCCTCATGCCATATATTATGCTTCTTGAACTCTTAATGATGCTTAATTAAATTATTCTACTACGGAGAAAGAGCTTTTGGCAGTTTTTTTTGTTTGGAAAAGTTTTGGTCTTACTTGATCGTAACTAAGGTTATCATATATACCAACCACACAACTCTTAAATATTTTCTATGAAAGAAAGAAGCAAACCCTTGGCTTAGTCGATGGATTCTTCTCCTTCAAGAGTTAGACTTTGAAATTAAAGATAAATTGGTTAAGAAAATCTAGTGGTGGATCACTTGAGTCGTTTTATTCGGGATGAAGACCATTTACTGTTGTATGAAAATTTCCCCAATGAACAACTTTTAGCCTTGAAGGAGAAGACCAAATCCTTCCATGACAAAAGGACCTCTCGAAAATCATTCAAGGTTGGTCAATAAGTATTGTGGTATCATTCTCGCCTTAAGATATTTATGGGAAAGCTACGCTCTAGATGGATGGGTCCATATGTTGTGACTACCATCTTCCCCAATGGATCGATTGAGATTGCAAGCATGAAGACAGGGAAGGCGCTTGCAGTAAATGGACAACGACTCAAGCCATATTATGAGTCATTTGAGGAAAAGGAAGATGATGTGACTCAATTGTTTGAACCATAGTACATCAATGAGTAGGTGACATTAAGTCGAGCTAGTGACGTTAAACTTAGCAACTTTGTGTAATATATTTTATTTTTCATTCTAGTTTACTTTGAACATTTTATTTAAAATTTTCTTAATGTAATGTTGAATTGTGAAAACGTGAAAAAAAGAAGGGGACCATGTGCAAGGTTGCGACATAGGAATTACCTTGGCCGCGACATCCATGTCATAGAGCCATGACCGTAATCCACATATCCTAGGCTACAACCCAACAATTCCTATCTCTAAGCCTTGTTTCTAGGTGCCACAGTTGTAGTGAGCCTTTCTTTAGGTTGCGACCCAAAATAGCGAAAGAGCCTCCAAGCCACGGTGGAGAACATCCTAGGTCGCGACTTCCAAGAGAAAGAGCCACAACCTTGACGACACGTATCATATCCCAGGTGGCGACCTGGACCTGAGGAAAAAAATAGGGCATTTTTTAAATCTTAGCATTCCCACTTATTCTTAAACACTCACACCAACAACCCTCAAATTCTCTCATCCTCTCATACTAAATTTCACTCATCTTAACTCTATTTCTTCAATTTCTTCACCAAATCCACACAAAATCACAAACTAAATTCAATTCTTCACCCCTATACACTCTCCATTCACATAAAAAAAATCCTTCACAAACTTAATTACCCCCATTTTAGCCCTAAAATCCCAAAATCTGAAAATTCATGAGATTTGTTCTTCTAATCATTTCAATGAGATTCAAGATCAATTTCAAGCTTTGGAGAATCGACATTGTCTACACCAAGTAAGTTATTGCTTTAGACTGTGTGAATTTTAGGTTTTTGAAGATTATATGAGCTAGAATTGGGAATTTTGAATTACATGATTTTTTTTTGGTGGGTTAGTGATATTATTTATTAGCATTGAGTTTGAATTGAAGCTTTGCTAGTCTTTGTTGTCACTTTGGGGAGGTTTTGGATAGAAGATAACTTTTTCAAAGCTTTTTTTTTCCCCATGTGTTTGATGAAAATTCCAAGTGAAGAATAAGAGAGAAATTTGTGGATTTAGTTGATAATGT